>NC_056727.1:771919158-771931658 GCF_019279795.1 Protopterus annectens | reverse complement strand
AAAGCACCAGTAATCTGATTAGATCACCGCCAGAAGAGTGATTATCCACTTAATGAAATGCAGACCTAGTAGCTACTCACAACCCCACAGCAGAGGCATTGATCAGTACACCCCAAGGCAACTATGGCCTCACCTTTCCTCACCTCCTTTCCTTCCACAAATGGACCCACAAAAATAGACATAAGGAGAAAAGTTGATTACGCACCTTTCTCTCACAAATAGATACCTAAAGGTTCAAAAATGCCCCTGGCGTAATGACAGTATTAGGCAACAAATTAAATAAAGGGATACATCTTGGAGGGCATGAAAATTCAAACCCAATAACAATCTCTTACACCAGTTATTGCTGTATAGAAAAGTAGCTAGCACTGCCAGTAACAGTGTTAAATCAGTCTGCCTCACACAAAACAGCAGATCTTCACTTCTTACCCAAAAGTATTCTTGAAAGAAATAATGCACCTTACTGGCCATATAGCTAACACAAAATGTATATTTTCTTTCAGCAATGTCTCAAATGTTAATGAATTTTCTCTCTGTTTACAAACTTCATACAGACCATGAAAATAAACATACATCAGTCCTTTTCCACCCACAATCTGCTGCTTTTACTTCACAAGTATCATTATTAAACAGACAAAGAAGTCCCCCCTTAAGCTTAATTCTGCTGTCTTCAAGTTTAATACACTAAACCCCACCTTGCCTGGGCTCCCATCTGATTTCATTATTAAATCTCAAACACATATCTTCAATCATTCCATTACCTCAGACATAGTCCCTGCTGCTTTCAGACATTCCATCATTAATCCCCTTGCTCAATGTTCCTAAACCGTCTGATTTTAAAGACTACAGACCTGCATCTACAGTAAGTCCCATCACAAAAATATTTGAAATACTCATTTATAATCAGCTCTCAGCATGCATAAATACGTATGGTCTATTATGTGATCAGCAATATGGCTTTAGAAACTCCATAAGTACCATCACTGCCCTTACCATAGTCACCAGTATCAACAACACTGGCAATGGCCATCGCTCTGCAGGCAATTTCATTAATATGATCAGAGCGTTTGAGACAAATGCCCATAAATCCCCCCTCAGTAAATTAAACAAACTTGATTCTAGAGAGAGCATGTTTTTTTGGTTCCAAAGCTATCTCAAAAATTGATCCTTTCACATTTGCTTAGCTGATAAGGGGACACAATACAGGAAGTTCACAAGGCTCTGTACTGAGACCCCTCTACTCTTCTCAAGCTTTATGAATGACATATCTTTAAACAAGCAAGGCCTTAACCTAGTGATGCACACGCACAACATCCTTATGCTCAAATCTAACAACACTAGCCAAGCTTTAAAGATACAATTTCAGACAAATTTTTCTCAGCTGATCTCTTGGCTACATAAACATAAACTTCATCTAAATTTATCAAAAACGAATCTAGTGATCTTTGAAACATATAAAACATATTCACTGCTCTCCTATCTCTGTCAAAGATAATAATGGTAATATTATGCCAAATGTTTCAAAACAAAAGTACCTCGGACTCATTCTTGACCCTTATCTCCACTTTACCCCCATACTGAAAACATTATATCCAAAGTACTAGCACAACGATACCCATCTTCTGTCACCATCAGCTCATGCCTCAAAAGCCAAGGAGATCCTAATACCTAAATTAGAATAGGTACTACCCTTACTTTTTGTCCATTCAGCACAAAATACACACAAACTCCAAAATGCTGAGAATAAAGTTTTCAGGTTTATGCTACTTTAATATACATCACTACAACCTATTAAAATATGTGAATTGGCTTCCTACTGCAAGCAGATCAACATCTCTAAAATATTAACAACAAAAAAAACACCAGTATCGAAGATTAACGGACTGCTCACTACTATTAATAGAATCAAAAAATAAAAAAATGGGCAAGGTCCAAAACACGAAGTCAACACACCAAAAACGGACCAGCACGTACATCATTGCGAAAATGTTTATTCCATCATAGTTCCATCAAACCTTTTGAGCAGTGGTAACAACCATTGCTCAAGCAAACCGGTTTCGGCTAATGTAAGCCTTTATCAATGCACAAAAAATGGAAAACCAAGGTCCAAAACACGGCCAAATTACTTTATTAAAACGTGGTAAGCGCTTTTGCGAGTATATACTCACTTCTTCAAACCATAAATGAAACATAAAAATGCCGATGCATTTAAAAACTCATCATCCAACCAAAGCTTTTTCTCATTTCAGCATTTATTCCCTTACAGGGACTTCATTCACAACACCATTTATATATATAAAAAATAATAAATTAAGTTACATATGTATCTGATCCACCTCAGTAAAATATGTAAAATAAAATATAATAGGCACTATATATACACAAAACATCTACATGTACATGTATCCTAAAAATACCTAACCAAATCTATAATGAAAATATAAAAGTATATAAATACTAAAATACATATAACTACTGCAACTTTATATCAATACCTATTGCAACTTCATTTAAAGGTATATTTGTGAATATAGGTTTTAACGGTACATGCCCATTTAGTCCCGTAGCACTGTTTGCCTGTAACCTGACTATCCATTCATTTAGTTTTATTGACCTCAGTATAATTACGCAGATCTCCTTTACGTTCACTTATTCTTACATAAATTTAAACTGATGTTCATTGCTAGTGTTGACAAGATGTTTCACCAATGCATTTGTAATATTCTGAATATTAATATTATACATATGCTCTCTTATATGATCTCTTAATCTATTGTTCTTACCAATGTAAAAAAAAAAAATGGCAGACAGTGCACTGAACTAAATAGATAATGTTAACACTATTGCAATTTGCATTGACATGAAAAACAAACTCTCTGCATAACTGGGTGAATAACCCTACTACTGCTTTCGATATACTGACAGTAATTGCATGCTGCACAAGGGTTTGTACATCCAGATTCCCTCTTTAAACCACTACTAAAATATCCAGTGCCTTTATAGCCACATAATCTCTTAACAGATTTTTTGTTTTTATATCTGAAACTAGGTCGGTTCCCAACTATATTTCTTAACTTTTCATTTGTAGTTAATACACTCCACTGTCTATTAATTATTTCTCTAATGTATTTCTTATCATTGCTACAGAACATAACCCCCATCTGTTATGTATTGCAATTACTTGTTTATACCCTGCTTATAATGTGTAACGACCTCCACCAGGTATGTATTGTAATTACTGGTTTATACTCTACTTATAATGTGTAACAACCTCCATCTGTTATGTATTGTAATTACTTGTTTATACTCTTCTTATAATGTGTAACAGCCATTGTCCTGTAATGTGCGTTTTACACTCAGGTCATGGCTGAAAGGGGTCAGGAGACCAGCTTACTTACCTGGTTAGCAAACTGAAAATAAAATGAATAAATAAAATGCTTACATACATTTTAGTTTCCATTTTCTGAACCTTTGTCTCTCACTGAAGAAGTACACCTCAGACTGCTGTACCCATGATATCACTACACACCAGAATGGGTAATGCCAGTGACAGCAGAAGATACTTAAAGCTTCTGTGCAGGAAGAATAGGAAAATCCTGCTCTCCCAAGCCTGCATTCTACAGTGTCTGAAGTAGCCATGAGTAAGTAGTCATACATTTCTGCTTCAGGGGGAAGATGGTTGTCCCATGCACACTGATGCACATTTGTGTGGATCACACATCATGCAGTGCAACACTCCAATGTGACACTACTGTATGTCCATGGCTATAGTGCTATATCACTGCATTATGAATGTAAACATCCCATATGAACAAACATAGTGGTAACATGCACTGCTAATGACAATATGTTCATGTAGTGCAGTGCACATCAGCATTGATTTATAGACAACTAATTAGCTGCATTAGCATAGCCACACACTAATTGGCTCTTTTTAGTTCAATAGGAATCATTAGTGCCATTTTTTTACAACAGCTTAATAGCATAAGACTCTGAAGCACAAAACCTTCAATATAGATTATGCAGACTTCGAGATTCACAGAGTTTAGAAAAGAAGGTCACCCAGCAAGAACAAAAACAACTCTGCTGTGCAAGTCAGTGACATTGAGGCAGATATTCTATACTACACATGTAACTGGAAACCTGTGATACTAGCATGGCACTGCACCATCTCTCTGTGGCTGTGGAAGGCAACCATGTGTAATGAAAGCCTTGTCAAGAATATTTTGTAAAGGGTATAGGGGTTCCAGGGTTATATGAAGAGGCATGGGAAGAGTACGTAGAATGTGGGCTGTGCATAGCAGTAACTGCAGCTGATAGCCACGAGGATAAATGAGGGAGGATGTAGTCATAGGTATGGGTATCCAGCACCATAGTATACACACCTACTTGACTGATGTGTTATACTCATAGGTGTACATGTTCTGGCATGACCATTCAGGGCAACAATGCCTGGAAATGCTAAGCAGCTAGGAGAACAATGTGTTACTGTAAGCCACACACACAGCATGCACCTCCTGGGATCTAGATAATATGATTGCAAGACCATATGATTGAAACTGAAAAGATCAAATCTCAAAACATCAAACTGGCTTCACCTTTGAAAGCCAGCAACATGAACAACAGTGATTTTGCAGTGAGGACAAGCCCCCACTGCACCCCTACCTTCCCTGAATATTATATATACCAACTCCAAAATCACTCCGCATTGGACCCGACCCTAATAAATACCGGCTTCTGGAAGAGAAGCTGGATTGACTTAAAGAGCTTCAATCTTTTCTGTCTCTGTCATATCATCTTGCGATCATATGATACTAACCCACACCCCTTGAGCCAAGGTACTGCAGACTAGCATTATTGTACCAGATTTGACTGGTGCAGGACCTGAATGCTGGGAATGACCATAATAAGCTCCTGCAACAATTGTGCGATGAAAGATTATGGAAAAGGCAGGAAATATTGTGACAGACAGGTCTAGCATGGGGGGGGGGGGGTTGGACCACAACAACTGCAGTGGCTCATTGAGACTGAGGAGTTTGTGCCTCACTGAGGTTGAAGAGTATGTGGTTTCACTCACTGGCCACAGGGAGCAGCCTCTCTCCGACACCCCTGTATCAGCAGGGGAATTAACATGTTAATTACCTATATTAGAGTACAATGCAGCACACACCACTTCTAGTCTAAAGTGAAGCTTGGCTGCATATCTGTCCTTCCAGTCACCACTGCACTGCAATTATATCAACCTGTAGGACAAGACATGTCTGCAACATAAGTTACAGCTGCATTTTAATACGCAATAGTATGCATACCCCAGAGAGTTAAAGTGATATATGTGTGTGGCTAGGTATTGATGACATGTACTTTCACACTTTCTGCTGGTGGAAGATCTAGCAAAACAAATCAACACAGACTCTGTGACTGGCAAAGAGAGTGGGATGCAAGTGGCAATAACACAACTGCATTGCCTGCAGAACATTGGGGGGTCTGCCCACATTGTCTATTTAACTCATTACTGCTGAGTAACGCCTCTAGGTGTTTCAGCAGTTACATCATACTGGCACCTCTAGGCTTGTTCATATTTGCATTAATAATTCCATAATAATGCTACATAGAAAGTATTAAAGGATGTCATCTTAAAGCTTATACAATGGCAAACACAATTGTATTGATATTTGACCTCTGTCTAGTGCAGGTAACGAGATAATAATTGTTGCTCATATAATATTTATTTGTATTATGATGTGTCACATTTTCATAAATAACACAACAACCATGCAGCACAGGCAGAACAGCTTAGGCTCATAGGAAAGCTCTCAGATGGATGAATAGCATGCTGCTGACAATATGTGTGTAACCTGAGTGGTTGCTGAGATAATGTATGTTTACAAAATATTATAAACGTAACAGTTTTTGTGTTTACTGTGACATAAAATCCAGTTTAAGACCTAGAACCTAAAGAATATTACCACTACAAATATGGTTTGTGCCGAAGAGTTTGGCTTTTACACTTTTTTATTAACCTCTGTTGTTCCAGAGATATGAACATTTGTTTGAAATGTGAGGATATAATTTGATTTTATCAAAAAGCTTAAGCTCCACCCACTGAAAGTTACAGTGCAAACTTCCAGAGTTCAGTTGAAGGGGATGAGTTAATGGGTCACTCTAGAGGTACAGTCTGAATGCTCAGCCTCATCAGGGCATGGCTGACACCTAGTAAATGGCAGACCCTTGAGGGGGGTGCCAACTGTTTCCGCAGTACACACAACAACCAAAATTCAAGCCACATCTGAGCATGTACCTACCAAAGGGATAGATGCATGATGTAGGCATCATCATGATATCAGAAGCTTCTCTGATATGACTACTTCACTCAGCATTAACCAGTAGATGTGTAGTCCAATGATCCAGGTGCAAACAATTGTCACAAGAAATCATCCTTCAAATATGACCTTAAACCAAGGCACATCTGCTTCAGATGGTGGTAGCTCAAGTGGATGTAAAAGATCTCATGGCACCTATCAAAAACAGTAGGGGCAGTTCTCCAATGCCCTGGACTAATGTCCCCTATCAGTATAACTACCACCTCTGGTCTACCCTGAAAAGAGTCCGCTAGCCAAGTGGGATTAACCTGGTCAGCAAGGAATAAATAAAAAAAAATGTGGAGATGAATTGTGATGTATTCTGTAGTTTGTGAGATGATGTACATCAAACCGCATAATGACACAGAACACAGACCTGGAACACACAATGTTGCTGACATCACGAGTGGCAAATGTTGTCTCCATAGATACATCCATGAGACACATTGCAACCACCATCTTATCTGCCTCCACAAGTCAGGTCTTCTGTGATTGTGCATGGGGCTTAATGTGGGAGGTCAGCTACTGACCATCCAAAGTCTAAGTACACATACAGTTATTGAGACAGCATCACTGTCACTTTTGGACTTACCGCCTGATCATCCCAGTCATAGGTATCATCACCTCAAAAGAAACATCTGGCAGAGACGGGGCAGCAGTAGAATCAGATCAAGACTTCTTGCTTTTCTTTTTGAAAGATGGCTGTACCTCGGAGTGGGTAGACTTGGCTATTGTACCTTTGGTCAAAAGTTTGAGATGTTGGTTCTCAAGATAAATAGAAAGAGATTAAGCATTTTAGGCACAAAAGCCAGAAAAATGGTACACTAGATATGATCATAAGAAGTACCTCGACAAAACAAACACTTCTCATGTTGGTCTTTATGGGAAATATGCCTCCTACATTGACATTTTCCCTTCCTGAATGACATGAGCCCTAAGTACACAGGTAAGGGAAGGAAAAGGAGGGATCCCGATGGGGCACTTATCTGTAAATGGCTCTGCAGAAACCAGTCAGCAATGGGTGTTCAGACCAGTGCTTAATTGTGGTGTTCAAAGTGGCAGCAAAATGTCCTGAGCATTCAGTGTGCTGATATCACTGTTATGTCCTATGCCTTTACGGGGGGCTTACAGCTGATGGATGATGCTGGAAGGAAGTAAAGGGTTTGCTTTACTGACCAAATGTAGCTATCCTTGCTATCCTTGGCAGGTGATCCCTTAAGTAATGAATACTGCAACAGTGATATGGAAGGACAGTAGGGAATACCATACATCATATCCCCCACTCACAGGAATTGCAGGAAATAGTAGGCAACTGAGTATCATATCTATTGTGCCCTGCCAGTACCCACTATCAGACTGAATCTCCTCTCTCAAGAAGGTTCAGGTCAGTCATGCCAGGGGTGAACTCTGAATACTTATGGAATCATCCATTTCCCATTTGAAGACAAATAATGTGCCACACTGCTTAATCTGTAGTGGGAGTTTATTCTAGAGGTGGGGAAGTTGCTGTGTAAATAAACTATATCTCCATTTTTTTATTTATTTGCTGGTGAAGATTTGGATTCCTTCTTTTGGTATGTGTGGAACTATTCAATATGTGGAGATACAAAAGATCTAGAACCACTAGGCTCCTAAGGGCATGGAAGGCAAGGCATAGATCTCCCCTCAGGGGCCCATAAAGTTCTGAATACAGAGGCAGTGTTTCCCATCTTTTCTGGTAGCTTAGAGTTTGTTGGGATATTCTAGTCATTTGATATGCCTAGTGAGGTACATCCCAAAATGGGTATTGTATTCATCAATTGGACTAATCAGTGATGCATATAGTGGAACAATGACTGCTTTGGATATAAAAGATATCCCCATAGATATCAGCTGCATTAAGTAGAAGACCTCCTTGACTATTGTTGTTACATGATGGTCAATGGAAAGGGAATTATTAAACTAAGTATCAAGGTCCCTACGAACATTCTCATTTTGGAGTGAGGTATTGTCTATGTTATATGCTAGTGGAGGATACTTTACCAAACTCAACAATGTTACTCTTTTTAGCATTTAATTTAAGCCCATTGTTAGCACAGCAAGTATTTATAAGCATTAAGGTCTTACTGCAGGGATTGGATGTCAGAGGATGCTTGACAATGACTCCCAGTTTATAGTTATCCATAAACAGTTAGCCAGAGGTCTTGATTTGTGGTCTGGAAGACAGAAAAGTAAATGCCAGAAAAAAGGGGCCCCATCATGGTGCCCTGTGGAATGACACTAGCTACCTTCATAATCTTTGATGAGGCTCCTGCTACCCCCACTGTATGGGTTCTGTCCTTTAGGCACTTTGCTTTCCTTCTTACTACATAAGCATCTATTTGTAATGAACTGAGTGTAATATGCTTGCATGGGGTATAGTGTCGAAGCTTTTGGCCAGGTTGAGGTATACCATGTGAACAGCATGTATGCTGTCAACAACTTGCATAACTCTTTCAAAGAAGTTAACTAGATTCATTAGGTTGGACCTGTCTTTGATAAAGCCAAACTGCTGCGGATCTAGTCTGCTGAGATTTTTATTAATTACATCAGTTATAATATATGTTCCATGGCTTTGTATATGAGACTCATTAGAATAACGAGCCTGTAATTCCTGGGGCCAGTGATGGGACCGGTCTTGTGGTGTGACATCCCCAGTGCTGTGCGTCAAACTTCATGAATGAAGCCATTTGCTTAACTCTGGTTAAATATCTTAAGGCGGGAATCTGCCAGGGCTTGTTTGGCACTATTTAATAAAAAGCCAGGTATGTCATCAGATTTCATGGAAGAAGTATTTTTAGGCTTTGAAAGCACCTTCAGTACATGATCTTTAGAGATGATAGGGGTGGGTCTGAGAGCTTTAGGGTTTAGTTGGTTTTAGATAGTCATTTCCAGGGTGAAGCTGGCACTGCATTTGTCAGCTATTATGTCAATAATGAATACTGGGTCAGAGTAGGAGGTACCATTTTGAATTAAGTTCTCAGCAATGTTGGATGCTATTTCTGAGTTTGTTACTATAACTAAAGAAGGATCTGCAGTTGTCCTTCACTTCAGGTGCTAACCTAAGTTCATGGAATGCCTCAGTAGGTCTTAATATTTTTTTATGTTTTTAGTTAATTTTCTGATGTTATCCTCTGCTTTTATTGTACAGATAATTTATGTTGGTGGACCATCAGAATGGTTTGCAGTTAAACTTTGCCCTGTATTTAGATCTGATAGATGCAGTCAATTCTATACATTTGTCTAAGTGGATGTAGAACTTTTTTTGTGTAGATATCTGTTGTGGTGATGTTTGAAGTTATGCTAGAATACGTGAATCTTTAAACTTCATCATATAATTTGATGGGGTTTGTATGCTTGAAATCCTTGAATTGTGAGGTATTGGTATCCTCAGGATTAGTGATTCTGATGGTGAAGGTCACTAGTTTATGATCCAACTTAATTTGGAAATAGTACATGAAGAAGCAATATTCATAAGGACCAAGTCAAGAATATTATGCCCCCTCATGGGTCTGTTAACTATCTGGTCTAGGGAGCTTTTGTTTAAGAAATCTAAAAAAAAAATTCTGTGTAGCCTACATTTGAGGTATTGGTGCTCCAATTAATGAGGGCAAGTCAAATTCTTACAAAATAATGTAGCTTTCGATTATAAGAAGTTAACAGATTATGTTTAGGAACCTTGATTGATTATCTGGGGAACACAGAGGGTGCTCTATAATTTGGAGCTCAGTGAGCTTTGTTTTTGAGTTCCTGAGAATCTGTCTAGAGGTGATATGGTGCCTGCAAAATATGGGTATGTCACTACAGTTGCCATCAGTCTGAAAATATGATAGGGGCAAAACCCAGGTATGGAGGGAGTGCTTTGAGATGGACCAATATCCATTCAGATCTTTCTAAATTCACAGGGACATCTACCTTCCTAATAATTAATTTCACTAAATCCTTCTTTAGTTACAGTACAAAACAGGTTAATAAAATCTGGTGATAGAATAGCAAGCATTTTCGTTTATCAAAGAGTAAACTGCTCTATTAGATGGACCTGACAAAGCTCAGGTGAAAGTGTTTTCTTAAATATAGTTCAATAGTGGTAGCTTATGGTATGTTGTCATGTTTTGTTTGTTAAAATAAAAACAGGCTGCTGAACTAGTAAATCTTCACAGAACTTTCAGGAATGCTCAAATAAGGGACTAACTTCTAAGCTTTGGGATTGGCTCCTTGTTTTTCCATACCCCAGATTTTTCTCCAGTTAGCTCCCCAGACCCTCCCACCATTGCCATTAACTGTCTTTAAATAAGTGACCTGTTGAATGCAATGTATTATAACAAGAACACTCCTCCATCTACCTACTTCACTGAATAAACTACTTGAAACTTCAACAAGACATCTTTATTCCTCCCACAGGGAGGGTATCAGAGAGAGAGAGAGGTCTCCTAGATTGGCTAGATAAAGTGATTTTATCTGGACTAATCCATTTGTACAGGGTTTTCTCTAAAAAGGACAAATAACAAACCTCATCCCTCTCTAAAAACATTCAGACCAAAACTCCTAAAGATATTGAAGCCCTTCATACTGAGATTTATAAATTAGCCTGAGAAACCCTGCTAGCCGAATAGGACTTGCCTCTTGCAGCTCCTGAGTTATCTAACATATTACTCTGTTTGTAACACAAATACTTCTTAAAAATCTCAGGACATCCAAGAACAACACAAAATAGCTTAGAAAATAACTGAAATCCTTATGCAATTTAAAGGATAAAAAACCTGGGATCAATGGAAAAACTCACTATCTTCTCCCATAGACAACATGGGGTCTGGTATGGTCATAGCACACTCACAGCCCTAGGTGCCATAACCAATGAAATACTACTAGCTGTGGACAAATGCCATCTCACTTGCATGATCTTTATCAATCTTAAAAAAGCTATTGATTTTGCTGGCCAAAACATTCTTGTCTACCACCTACTACAAATAGGCACATGTCCCATTTCCCTTCCTTGGTTTCAAGATTATCTCACCAATCACCACTTCTCCATTAAAATTTACAACTCAATGCTCTGGTTAGTTAGCCTTCAAAAAAGAGTACCACAGGGTTCCAAACTTGTTCCTCTATTATTCTCCATTTTTATAAATAACCTTTCTCCTGACCGATCTCATCAAGTCCTCCTTCTCTAAGCAAGTGACATGGTTCAATTTCATGCAAATAATCCAGTAGCCAACCTCCGTAAATAGATGCAAGCAGTTTCCTATTCCAAATCCACTACATCTCCAACAAAAGCCTCCTTCTCAACTCCAGCAGAACCAAAATCATGATTTTTGGTACTAAACAGAAACTTGAAAAAACACAAAACTATTTGTGTATCTATGACCATAGCAACACCCTCTACAGAAAACACTACTGGTTTGACCCCCTCTAACATCTCTCTCTCTACCTCAACTATACAAGTAAAAGGGTTAACTCTCTTCTACTTTAGGCCAATAAAATCTCCATCTTTCTTACTAAGACTTTCAAGATAGCTGGAGGAAAAAGCATTCTACTCTCCAAACTTGAATATCACCTCCCCATCATATCCTCACGACCATAAACAAACTCCATACACATTTAACCAATAACAAATAAATCTGTAGATTTAGACATTCCACCAGAAATGAACACCACTGCAAAATATTGAAACAAAAGCAAAATGGCCACCTGTTAAACAAAGGGTTTACTTATCCAAGAATCTCAAATACTCAGTCTCCTAGTCAATCAGAACTTCTTTCCCCCCAACATATAAATTAATTAGACAACCCTCCTCTAACAGCATCAGAAACCACTATCACTGTGGCCCTATATTTTCCCCCCTCCCCTTGGAAATTATTCCCCTCACATATTAAAAATATACCATCTTACCCAAAAATGTAGGACTCAGCTAAAGGCTTACCTCTTCTCATCAGCCAAATGTCATCACTTCTCATCACCCTCTGATTTTCCTACTCATAGCACTCTTTGTGTTCCTCATATTGCATATTCTACTGCGCCAATATATACTTCTCACTCACATAACCTTCTAAACTTCTCCTTCCAGCTACTCACAAACTCTGATTAACATCCTTCAGTCCATTTAATTATCCCCTTATCCCAACT
>NC_056727.1:771884158-771914158 GCF_019279795.1 Protopterus annectens | reverse complement strand
AGCTTGAAGAACACAATTCAGAAATGTTGTGCATTGTTTAATAAATGCAACATATCACATTTTTAGATCTTCACCAAAGTACCCTCAACATGAGAGTCTCACAGAAAGACTAACAAATTTACTATAGCAGATAAGAAAAGACATACTGATAATACAAAGTGTTCTGTTTATTCATCCTTGTAGAGTGATCACCCACGTTAAAGGAAAGCTACAGTCAACATGCTGAGATGTATCACATCATTTTAACAGCATCTCGAAAGAGGCCAAATGTTGCATAAGTGGGAAAGGAAGTTTCCAATTATGCTAAGGGGGGTAAACTAGTAGGACAAGGTTTGAAATGACAGTACCATCCTGTTTTTCAGTAGACAGCAGATCTGACTGAGTTAGTTATTATTTAACTTCTCATCCTGTGAGGAAAACAATATTAGACAGTACAAGGCCGACAGGATGTTTGTTCAAGGGAGTCAGCGTGCATTTAATAAAGGATAAAAAAAGAAAAAAAATATTTCACTGCAATTGTAACTACAAGTGGTCTAAAATGCTGAGTGATGTAAAATTTAAAAAAACATTACTATTTCTTAAAATGTCATCATTAAAGGGAAATATGGAAAGACTAATGAAAAATAAAAACAAAGCTGATATTATAGTACAGAATAAATGGTGAGTCTCCTTCTATGACGCTGACAACCCTTGCCTCTTAACTTGTCATCAAATTAATAATTTTGGAAAGAAAAGTTGATTGCAGTGAATGTTGTATTTTTTGTCATTGTATCAAGCAGGTGATATTTCCTCTTCTTCCCTTTAATGACAGAAAAATATCCATATTAAAGTTCATTTGACATGTGAATCACGTCATCACTAACATTTAGAAACATTACAGTTTTTAGTTTTCTGACTATGTAAAATGTCAGAAGGCTACATGGTATATTCCTATCCACTTAGCAGGTTTTATGACCTTAAATGGGAATATATTCTATTGAGTCAGAATAAGATCTAACAGAAGTACTTCTAGCATTCGTAAGCATAATATATAATATATAATATATAATATATACTATATACTATATACTATATAAATATAGATGTATATAGATATATTGTAGATATATAGAGGTATATGAATCCAGTTTAGTCAAACACCCACAACAGTGAAAATCAGAAGATCAAAATGTCTTTGTTGAATGCTGAAACATCTACACCAAAAAAAACCAATAAAAACATCTTTTTAACAGGAGGAAGCCCCCTTGCACGTCTCCACATCCCCCACTATGTATATATTCCATCTCCAAGATTGTACCACAGCGGGGAAAAGGCCATTTCCCCAATTCCCACTATACTGTGATTTCAGATAACACAAGTCTCATGCACTTTACTCTTTTGATGTTTCAGCATTCGATAATGTGTTCTTGATCTTCTGAGGTTTGCTGAGGTAGTTGTTCAACTTACTAACATACAGTCATGATCTATATCTATCTATCTAATCTATCTATATGTATAATCCCCCATATATATATATATATATATATATATATATATATATATATATATATATATATATATATATATATATATATATATATTTATATATATATATATACACATATATGTGTGTGTGTGTGTGTGTGTGTGTATCTGTACATGCACAGTCAAACGCGTACACAAACACATACACAGACACATACACACACACACACACACACACACACACACACACACACACACACACACACACACACACACACACACACATTAAACATATAAAAGTTTGTGTGTGTGCTTTAAAGTGGTCCAAGTTTTGTGTGAATGATTGCATACACTTAGGAAACTGTACTCTCCTGGAAGTCATTTGGTTATGAATTAAGCACTCAGTAAAGTATAATAAGATGTAAACAAACATTTTAATGGTAGATCAATACAACAGGTTCCATCATTTCTGCACAATATTTGTTTACAGAATGATCCTTCTTCAGAAATATCTTACTACCCCCCTAACACCATCACCATGTAACACCAATCCTGCAATATTTTTTCTAATAATCACTTGATTTCTTTAACCCTGCCACAGTTTCAGGAAGACACTCTGTCATCTTAAACCTTTTCTGAAAAGTAATGCAGCTTCATATCGCTTATTAGACCCTTGGTTCTCTTTCACATGCACATACTTACCACACACACACACACACACACACACACACACACACACACACGTGTATACATGTATATGTATTTATTTATTTGTTTTTATTTCTTTACTGTGGTAGTTCACTGATCGATATTGACTAATTTCAGGCTCTGCGCAGGTAAAATACAAAACATTTCACAAATAAAAAATACAGAAATGTAAGCAATAACAGAGTAACTCAGACTAATTACATACAAAACTGTATATATACACTCTAGTGAACAATCGCAGTGCAATATACAATAAAGCAGATTGTAATATACAATATATACGTTAGTTTATATACGGCTAGATAAATACACAAGTATATGACACTTCGTCATATACATAACTCATCAAAGTCTTAACTAATCAACCCTGACTACAAAAACAACTACACATACAACAAGGTCCACAAAGTATATTTTTGCTAATGCTCCATAAAACTTCATGCCTTTGTAGGGCTGCATATTCCATCCTCTCCTTTCAGTTCTCCCAGTTCAGTCCAGCCTGTGAACTGAATGCACAATGAGAGCTTCCTAAGAGGCAGTCAGTTGTGCATTTTCTAATTCTGGATACCTTAGAACACTAACAATTGACTATGCTTATTATACATTAAAGATATATATATATATGTATATATATATATTTATTTATTTATTTATTTATTTATTTATTTTTTTTTAATTTAACATTTGTTGACCGGGAAAGTCCGACTAGGTTCCACAGATCCTGTTTTCAGCAGAGGCCCTGGGAGAAATGCTCCAGAAGCATGTTTTTAGAATGTGGAAGGAAACCAGAGTACCCAGAGGAAACCCACATGAATATATATATACAGAGAGAGAGAGAGAAAGAGGTAGGTTTTATTTAGGTGGTCAAGTGGTAGATTGGTCAAAGAGAAAATAGCCTGTAAAAGTGAACAAAATTGAACTGATGGCATATTACTAGCTTCTTTGCTAAGTGAGATCACAGAAGAGTGGGGAGTAGGGAATTTGTCCTTTCCCCACTGTAGTCCATTCTCAGGGTTGGCATATGCAGTTGGGGGGGGGGGGGGTTGCAGAGGGATTACCCTTGTAAAAATATTGTTTAGTGTATTTTTTATTGTTTTTGTTTAATTCAGTTTTGAGCAGTTTTGCTCAAGGTTTTGAAGCTTGGTGTCTTCACACGCACAGACAGATACAAATACACAGAAATGGTTAAATATAGATGTATGTATATACCATTTGGGATCCAGACACATACTTGACTAGCATATTTCCGAATCACAAAACATCGGACACACATACACGAAAGCGCTTAACATCGACAAGCGCTTCCGTGTATGTGTGTCTGTTTCGTAAATCAGACTACAGTGCAGGTAAGGGAAAATTCCCTTTTCCCCATTGTAGTGCGATCTCAGAGTGAGAATAATAAAGTAGGGGGGGTGTGGGGGGCGCAGGGGGGCAAAGCCCCCCTGCAGAAACGTAGATTTATTTTTTTGAACTACACATACACGGAAGCGCTTTTCAATGTTAAGCACTTTCATGTATGTGTGTTCGATGTTTTGTGATTCAGGCATATGCTAGTCGAGCATGTGTCCTAGACCCATACCATTTATACATACATATTTGTGAAAATATTTTTTCAACATTTTTTTTTATTTATATCATGGAAAGGAAACATAATCTAAGAACAACTTCTAAACATGCAAAAAGCTATATGAAATAACTCATAAAACATTGTATTCTTGTATAAAACTGTACCTGACCCATTGTTCAGAGCTATGTCTGTTTTTGCAGAATGTTCCTGATTTTGCCTTATAATTTTAACACCTCCTTCACAAACTTTTGACTTTCTCTTAAATCATAGAGGATTACAATCAGTCAGAAGTGCCAGAGATAACAGTTTCATACTTCGTACTTTATTTCAGAAAATGCAAGTTGATATATCTTATTCTATTATTTTTTTGGGAAAATTGGTAATATTTAAAAAAAAATGTTTCTGATATTGGTCCTTTGTTTCCCCATTACTTTTGTCTTTTTCCTGATCCCTGAGCAAGAAGTTGAGAGCTATTCTTAACCCTTCTTTTAACCTTCTCTCAAATAAAAGAGAAACTTTCAAGCTCGAAAGTAAGTTTGTAAAAAAAATAGTCAAGAAGACACTGATGAAATAAATGTATCCATAATAAAATATGCTGTTTATTACTTTGTCAGTCAACATGGATTAGTGCATTATAGGTTATCTCCCTAACCATACTGGAGAGTATGAAGGTCTTTCTGAAGTTTTGCATTTGGCCTGCAACTCACTTACAGCTCACTTAGAGACTTGGGGATTTGTCATTAATGATTCATATCATACTAACCATTTCCTCAGTCCTGAGCTCTAACTACTGCTGCCAAATGGAGTGTGCAAATCATAAAATGACATCTATCATATAAATCCTGGAGATATGCATATAAGAATTAATCTTTATGCTATGGAGTCTGGAAATTTAACTTATCTAACAGTTTACAGAAACATTCCCACACGGCAAGTACTGAAGGCACACAAAGAACTTATACAGTAAAGTAACCTTTTCCGCCCCACAGCATGGATATACATAATGCTGTATATTACCTTTTCACAGGCTCTTGGAAGATATCAAGTAATATCCTCCTAGAAACAGAAGTATCTTCTAAACAATAATTGCCATTGCTTTGTTACAAATCATATACCAATCTGGTTATGTCTAAGTGCTGTCTCCTGACAGCCCAGATAAGATGCTACTGGTATTATGCATTGCAATAAATATGCATACCTTAATATGAACATCTTTTTAAATAAAGGGGAGCTTTAATGTTTGTCAGATATGCTCCCAATGGCAATTTATTTTTCATAGTTATTAAAGGGGGCATGGAGGGGGTATTCCTCCATAATCCCAATTAGCACAACGTATATCTGAGGTTGTCACCCCAGTGACTGCCAGTTCTGTAGCAGACAATGAAAGGAAGTGAAAACTCTCATTCTTTCTACTTCCTACAATGAATACCCTAACCACTGGATGCGACATTTACCCCCAAATTCTCTTACAGCTTTGTATATCTGCCTGTGTAATGTCTGGGCATCCTAGTAAGAGAACATTTGATACCCCCCACACACTCACACACATACCTGGTCTGGATTAACTACCTTGTACAATTTCTGCAGCTCTTCCCAGAAAGGTTTAGGAATGAGAATTTAGTATTTGTGCTTGAATCCTTGCCCATAAGGTAGGTGCCCTAATATCACATGTAAACTGTTGCAGCAATGAGAAAACAGAGGCATATTTCCCCAATTCAGGAATGCCTCAACCATCCCTTGATGTCGATGCATAGGCTGTATGTCTGGATGAGATTAATGAGCTAATCTTCTTTAAACATTCGTGTCTGCTATACATATGCTTGTGTGTAACAGACTGAATTTTAGCAATGCCACAAACGTTTTGGCTGTAGCTATTTTCCCCATAACCAGCATTTTTAATTTGTCCTGTGTACCCATAAAAAGAATTTGGACCACATTTCCTTCAGATTAATGCTAATGTTTCTAATATGCAAAAAGTACATCCTTATACTTAATAACTGGGTTCCCCAGTTCCACTTGAATGGAAGAACATTTTAAAAAGTGGCAATCTCCAAGTACCATATTCAGGGGTAGCATCTCTGCCTTCTTAGGGTTGAGGTCAATTTCAGATACCTCTGCAGACTGAGACAGCAAGGTTACCACTAGTGTAATATATTCATTTAGGTTTTGTTTTAGGAGCAAGCAGTCATCAGCAAAGAAAAGGGTTTTGGATACTATTCCAGATATAGACTATTACAATTAAACAAAAATCTAGAGACACTGGAAACCCTGTCTAGTTCATTTGTAAAGCCTAACGGTAGATAATGTCATGTTACTGAGCAAGCTGCTGGATTTACAAATAGGACACAACCAGAATATCTAAATAAAGGAAAGTCAAAACTCCATTCTCTCCATTATGTGCCAGACAAAGCACGACTAGGTAGAAACATGCACTTTTACAAAGTCTGCCATAACTGGTGCATCTGCTACTGGTACATGTTTCAAACCCAAATACTACAGATGACCTGCTCTCTCCAGCATGACTCTAACTTGAGACACAGGTATTTGATCCGATATTGTATTCCTTCAGTCTGCTTGCCAGGGTCCTTGATATTCAAATTTATTACAGAAATCAGTTTGTAATTTGGAGCTTTCATAGCATCTTTGCCAGGTTTAAGGATTAATGTAGTAAATATCGGAGAAGAGGCATTTATTGACTCCTTTGCTTGAAATAACCTAAATATACCTCAAAAGTGGGTAATTCTACATTAAGACTGTCTAGCCAAGGATATTTATCTTTAGTCATTCTTAGCACACCCATGAAGACTTTTTCTTAATGAATCTGCATAACCAATTGCTAGAGCTGGCCAGATGACAGCACAGACATTTAACAAATAGATCGGAAGTGATATACTCTTTGAGAGCATTCCCCATTATCTGTGTGTGTGTGTGTGTGTGTGTGTGTGTGTGTGTGTGTGTGTGTGTGTGTGTGTGTGTGTGTGTGTGTGTGTGTGTGTGTGTGTGTGTGTGTGTGCGTGTGTGCGTGTGTGCGTGTGTGTGTGTGTGTGTGTGTGTGTGTGTGTGTGTGTGTGTGTCTGTGTGTGTGTGTGTGTGTGTGTGTGTGTGTGTGTGTGTGTGTGTGTGTGTGTGTGTGTGTGCATGCGATGTTTAATTCTTTGATAGGGTGTTCTGCTATGTTGTGCAGTTCCCAATATCATGGTTATTGACTTCTTCAGCTGTTAAAGCATGACAGTAATAGATCTCCCTGGTTTCTTCCCTTGTGTCCATGATTTAGCTGAGTATCTGTCCAAGCATAAGTCTGCCTTTTGTTGGTGTAAACCTTCTGGCTTAAAATGTGCTTTCTTGTATTGTCTGTATAGCATATACACATTTTAAGTTCTGCAAATACTATTTAATTACCTAATTGAGCAAGATACTTAACTTTTTCCTGTTTCCCTAAAGCTTAAAGCTCATTTGTAAAACAGTCCAACATGTCTGCATGGGACAGCTTCTTAGTGGATTCTGCTGCATATGTTTTTCAGTTTCCTATCAGCTCTGTTTCACATTGTTGACTGATTAGTCCCACTAGGCCAACACTCTCTTTCAAGGGAAGACTAAAAATGGTTCTCGTATTGACTATGGATTGTGGGATTGTGTGGAAAGCCTTTGCCAGGTTGAGGTATGCTGTGTGCACAGATTTGTCCTCGTCAACAGCCTCGGTCACATTTTCAAAGAAATCCACCAGATTTAACAGGCAGGAGCTGTCTTTCACCAAGCTGAATTGGGTAGGATCCAGGGTTTGGAGGTCACCTATGTCTTTATTTATGAGATCCATAATGATACGTTCCATGGCCTTACAGATGAGACTGGTCAGGCTTATGGGTCTGTTGCTAGGCCACCTTTGTGGAGGGGAATAACTGTTGCTGTTCTCCATTCTCAGTAACAAAGCCTGTGGTTAGACTATGATTGAAAAGTGTACTTAGTGATGATGCTAGTTCATGTTTTAGCCTGTTTAGAAAAAAACCTGGGATGTCATCTGGTCCCACAGAGGCTGTGTTTTTTGCCTTGGACAAGGCTTTGAGGACCTGCTCTTCAGATATGTATGGTGGGGGGGGGGGGGGGGGTTTGGGAAAGGTTTATTGTAAGTTAGGAGGGGATAAGGGAGTGAATTTTTTACTAAACCTAGCCGCTAGCAGATTTGCTAGCTCTGTGGGGTCAGTGTGTATGTGAAACCTTTGGCCACTAGTTCTGCACATGCTTGGGTCCTACCCTTTAGGTTATGTACATAGCTGTAAAAGGCCTTATGGTTATTCTTGGCTGTACTTGATAAGTTTCTCTCAAAGGAGCCTTTGGAGGATTTGATAAATTGTCTTATTTGTCTGTTGAGGCTGAGGAGGGTGCTTTTCCATTGTCGAAGCCTTGCCTTCCAGCTTGAGGTGGGTCTTGGAATGCATTTATATCTTCACCTAGGAGAGTATAGTTTGCTTTGGTGATTTTTTTTAGTCTGATTTCACCCTTTGTGAGTTCTGGTGTTACTGCCAGCTTGAAGTTCACTGATTTGTGGTCAGTTTTAACTAATGACGGTCAGACAGTTGTGGCAGTGCATCTGTTTGACATGTTGGTGAGGACCAAATCCAGAATGTTTGTACCCTTGATGGGGTATGGACAATTTGTTCCAGGGCATTTGAATTAACAAAGTCAAGGAAATTTTGCACTAGTAAGGGCTAGTGTAGGTTTCCTAGTTGATGGTGGGATAATTGAAATCCCCCATAACCAGTGTGTTCGGTAAAATTTGGATTGTCTCCAGTTTTGTTAAGTAGGCTTTGTGGGTGCATTGAGCCACGGAGGGGATCTATAACTGCCTATGACTTAAATGGGGGTGTTACCCACTGTAACCTGGACCTGGATTAACTTCATGGAGTTGTCCAGTCTAAACAGACCATAGCTGAATTTATCTCTAATATAGTTTGAAACACTACATCCTTTGGTTTTCACATATTCATTTTGTGGTCTAAAGCTGTGGTAGACATTGTAGCCTTCCAAGGCTGGGGTACTCTCAGCAGTCTTGAACCAGACATCTACATCTTCTAGTGATAGAAATGCTTCCAGGGAGTGCAGTTTTTGATTTAAGCTCCTAACATTTAGCAACATGACCCTTATTTTGTTCTGATTGGTTAATTTCACATCAGTAATGTTGTTTCTGAGACCTTGCCTAAAAAAGACTCTATAGGGGAGGCCAGAGCCTTTGCCAGTAGCCAAAAGCCTAGAGGTGCCAGGTGCAAACCATCTCTGGCAAAACAGCAAGATTTGTCAAACATGGCTTCTCAGTCTGACAGGAACTGGATCCCCATTTAATGACACTAAAAACTGTGCCAATTATTGACATCAATCATTTTTTCTTTATACTGTGGCATCATTCTAGGTGAGGGCAGTATGCTGCTCAAGGCTAGGGACATACGTGCCTGGGACACATACTCAGAGAGCTCAACCATGTCTCTCTTCATATAGTCCAATGAAGTACATCTCAGGTCATTCACACCAACGTGAACTATGACAGAGTCATAATGGAACTTATTGCTGATATTGATTTAGTACTCAGAACAAACAAACCACTACAAACAATTCCAGAAGCAGCAAGCCTGTATCTGGACTATGCTACAGCTACTAGCTACCCTAGTTTCAGCGAGAAAATACTAGAGAAGGTTTAAAACAGCAGAAAAATAGCAGTTATACACTAAAAAACATTTAAAACAGCAGAAAATCAGCAAGGAGCCTCTAAAGAATGTTTTAAACAGTTAACAGATTAGTTATTTAGCCACTGCTTGGTGGGAAAACCAAAACAAGCAGAACTGATAGCTTAAAAACAATGAAGATTACTAGTAAATATTTAACACACAGTGAACTAACAAAAACGCTTTTTAAACAGTGAAAACAGCAATAAAATTCAATTTAACAGTCTTAACTGTACAGATTTTTGCAGAATGTCCAGAATTTTGCCTCATATTTTTGGTTCATTTCTCATATGATTGTGGTTTTCTAGAAAATAATTGGCAAATCACTCAGGGTTTAGGTCAGAAAATAATGAAAGACATTTGAGTTTCAGACTTCATACCCTTCAGAAAATCCACGTTAATGCAAAACCTGTTATTCTATCAACTTTCCAAGTTTGTAAGAGCAATATTTAAAAAGTGTCCCTATTTTTGGGCCTTTGTCCCCACAATATGTATGGCTTTTTAGCTTTTCCAGATTTCTTGCTCTAAGAGGTTGAGAGGTATGAACAGGCACAGTAAGGCAGACAATTGTAGTGCAACAGTGTAGTTTACTACACGGTAAATGAATACAGTATAAAAGTAGGTGGCACGCAATAAAAAAGTGCAGTAAATAGTATAAATAAGTAAAAAGTAAGCAAAAGCAACTTGTGTTTTTTGGAAGCTCAGAAGCCTCTAGTTGTCTAGTATCTCATCTCTGAGTTGTGGCTGGTAGCCCATCTCAGTTCAGCTCGGTACAAACAAGCAGAAACCTACTCAAAAGCAGGGCCTAAATACCAGAAACTAAGAACATGAAAAAACTTTAAAAAGATTAAAGGACCAATGAGGATGCTTATTCCAAGCCCTAAAATGGACTCCCTTTACCAGACAAGTCCCAATCAGTACAATTCTCTCACAAAAGTGCAGATATTTCCCTTCCAGTCCAAGATGGCCTGGCAAATGTGGTCAGAACAGACAAACCACTACAAAGAGTTCCAGAAGCAGAAGCCTGAATCTGGACTATACTACAGCTACTAGCTACCTTAGTTTCAGAGGGAAAACACTAGCGAATGTATAAAGCAGAAGAAAAATAGCAGCAAGACACTAAAAAAATTTTTAAAACAGCAGCAAATCATCACAGTGGCTCTAAAGAATGTTTTAAACAGTTAACAGATCAGTTATTCAACCACTGCTTGGTGGGAAAACTAGGCCAAGCAGAACAGATAGCTTAAAAAAGTGAAAAATGCTAGTAAATACTTAGCAGACAGTGAAACTAACAAAAAGCTTTGTAAACAGTGAAAACAGCAATAACATTTGATTTATCAGGCACAGTAAAGCAGATAATTGCAGTACAGCAGTGTAGTTTAATACACAGTAATTAAATGCAGTATAAAAGTAGGTGGCAAGCAATACAAAAGTGCAGTAAATAGTATAAATAACCAAAAAAAAAAAAAAAAAAAACTGGCAACTTATATTCTTTGGAAGCTCAGAAGCCTCTAGTCATCTGGTTTCTCAGCTCAAAGTTGTGGCTGGTAGCCCACCTCAGTTCAGTTTGGTGCAGGAGGTTTAAGGTATTACACAGTGAGAACTCTAGCTTGGCTAGGTTCTCTTGTAGTTTTTACTAATTGGTTTGTCTGTGTGACCTTCTTACTCTTTGTTTTGTACATCTTAAGCAAGAAAAAACATGGAAGAATACTCAAGTGCCATTACACAAAAACATTATTTAATACAGACAGGCAATTTCTTTCTTAAATAATCTTTGTCTAATAACAATAATCCTCTCCTGGGTGTGGGTATCACAGGATGAACCCACAATTGGCTTTGTTTGATTACTTGGGCTTTGCCTGCATGGTCAAACTACACCAACCATGGTTAAATCCTGTGATACCCACACCCAGACATGAGTTATTGCTAAATTAATGGATGAAAGGCTACAGTGGAATGGGGCATGGAAGGTGTGAGTAGGTTTAAATGTAGTTAATGTATATTTGCAACGTCATTTACCAAATATTATAGTAACTGATCAGAAAAAATGTATGATTTGGTATAGGAGACAACCCAAAACTTGCTGTTTTTGTGGAGGGGAGTCACATCTTTTTCAGGACTATCCAAGAGAAGTGATGTTTGCTTTGTGGTGAAACTGTACATTCATTGAGAAACTGTAAAATTATATGCTGGAAATGTGGTAAAGAAGGCCATTATTGGTTTGATTGTGAGAAAGAAATGAACTTAGTAAAGAAAATGATGAAGATGATAAGTTGTGTGTGGTGTTAGGTATAAGGAAAGAGTGGTAAAAATAACCGAGTGCATGTCATTTAATCTAAAATCAAAGCATCTAAACTGACCTAAAAAATGATCTAAAACTTTGGGTGGTATTCCATAGTTACTCTATGGATGCTTTAAAGCTAGCTCACTGTCCGCAAATGAACACAGCTAAGCCAAGATTGACACCACAAAAAACGGGAAGCAATACCAAACTTTAAAACAGCCAAGGTGAAACTGAAATTCACGCAAGGACTGTATTTAATAACACTTCACAATAAAAACAACAAAATAATAAGCAGAGCAGACACAAAATATACATGTACTAAGCGCTTTCACCCATCAAGTCTGTGGGTATCTTCAGAGTAAACCTTCATTGTAACACAATTCCTTTTTATAATACAACTAATCGTCCATAGCCAATCATTTGCCATGTTCAATTGATTAATAAATAAATAAATAAATCAACGCCTCACATAATAGACACACAACAACAATTATAAAAGATATTATATAATCCTTATGCAAAGCTTCTTCTCAATATAAATAACTGCTGTTCTTCAAAAATAATAATAATATTAAAATTTGATGTAATCTGTATAAAAAAATTTTAAAAATTAATAATCTATAATCTGTAAAAATACTTCTCATACAAAATTTTGTGTTAATATATAATATATAGGCATTATCTAAAATAATTAAATATTTTAAATATAAATAAGAACAATATGTAAATATACCCCACAATTTTATATATATATATATATATGTATATGGTTCTAGGTCATAAGATCGACAGCCGACATCACCGACAACGGATTAGCGGGCGCCAGATGATCGACACTCGGAAGACCGACGCTACGGATGAAAACGCCGACGCCAGGGATAGTGACTTGGAAAGAAGGCTGTGTGAGTATGCGGTGGTGACGGACGTTAGGGTGCGAGTAAGGTAAGTGTGGATAGTGACAGTCTGTGGGGATAGGGGTGGGTTAAGTGAGTTAGGGTTAGGGCGCGGGTTAGGTAAGTGTGCAGTAGTGGTATTTGTTGGGTTAGGGGCGGGTTAAGTGAGTTAGGGTTAGGGCGCGGGTTAGGTAAGTGTGCGGTAGTGGTATTTTTTGGGTTAGGGGCGGGTTAAGTGAGTTAGGGTTAGGGCGCGGGTTAGGTAAGTGTGCGGTAGTGGTATTTTTAAGTTAGGGGTTAAGTGAGTTAGAGTTAGCTGGGTTAGCTGAGTGTGCGATAGTGACGGACCTTAGGGTAAGGGTTTGGGTTAGGGTTGTACATAGTTGTGTGTGTGAGGTTTAGTGTGGGTTTGTGAGGATTTTGGTGTGCTTGTGTTCTGTGTGTGGTTTTTGGATAAGGGGATGTGTTTTGTTAGTTGATTGTTGTTATTGTGGTGTGTGCAGTGCATGGGGTTTCGTGTTTGTGGACCGTCGGTTACTTGTTTGTCGGGCATGTGAGGTGTCGTGTTTATGGTTTGTCGATAATGTGGTGTCGATGTTTCTGTTGTCGGTGAAAGTGGCTGTCGATCTTATGACCTAGAACCATATATATATATATATATATATATATATATATATATATATATATGTGACAAAAAACATCTATTAAATACAGCAAGACTTGTATTTCAAAATGCTCGAAATTGAAATATGTTCATTAATGCCTGGTGTATTACTGGCATTGAGTCTTAACTGCCATAGGCATTCTTTAACCTCTAATAAATTATTGACATCACCAAGATAGCCAAGATTCATTGAGGCCACTTAGCTTACACACAATGGCCAAGAATAAGCCTAAGCAAATTAAGTATTGAGATGTTAATGGCAAATGATCTAAAACTGTATATATTAATGAAGCCTTATTTCGCCTATTTGAGATTCTTAGTGAAAATTTACTGCTTTCCATGCTGTCTGTGGACATGTTATACAAAGACGAGTCTTGCCAACCCTATCTACTTTGCAGTCCATAAAAATGCTGTCACTTGCTGGTAGTCTTGCTATTTCTAGGTGTGAGTTGGTTGTCTTGGCCGAGCCAAAACAGCTTTTACCCAGCAGTGCTCACTGGCCAAGAAGGTAAAGATAAAGGCAGAGTGTAACTCATTATAACATTGATAATCAGGAGATACCTGATAGTTTCAGAGAGGGCAGGGGCAGTACAGGGGTCTTAGTGAGTATGTATGGCCACCATATGGGTACTGAAGGAATGCGTTGACTTCCTATCCCTGTAGATAAAAGGCATATATAGCCCTTACTATACCTGCCACAGAGACCTTCCAGAGACAGACTGGGGACATGGTGAGAATCTTACAGGCTTCTGCCTCCATGGTGCTCTGCATTTTCTGGATGGACTGTTGGCATATCTTGATCAGTACATCTATCTTCTGGTGTCACCTCAGGATCGAGCCAAGACTATGGGTGCCTTTTATGGGGTGATACATTTACACTGGTGTGATAGATTGCATCCATATTGCAATTAGGGCCCCATCTGCTCCATGGAGTAGGGAGTGGTACCACAATAGGAATTTTTACAATTTCTTAAATTGCCAAGTAGTGTGTGATGCATGGAGATAAACCCTCAGCATCTCTGTCCATCATCCTGGCAGCGTACACAATTCCCATATCAGGTACACAACCTCAAATCTACCACCTCTTTCTGCACGGTAGGATGCCCAGTGGTTATTTTGTTGGTAAGGCATTTTTTTCCCTTTTTTCTGTTTTATTTAAGTAGTTATTCATGGCAAAATGTATGGCTGATTGCTAAATCACTTTTCTTTTGTTTTATCCTGAGCACACACACCTTTCTTTCTCTCTCTCTCTCTCTGTTTTTTGTTATTTCAGGTGATGCTGGATATCCACTGGAGCAATGGCTCATGACATCAATGAGAATTCCAAGTGGAGCTGCAGAAGAGCCCTACAAAAGACGGTCTTCAGTCTTATGAAGAGCCATTTTAGGTGCCTGGGGTACACTTCAGTATAACCCAGCTACTGAGTGTAGGATGTCTACTGCAAGTTACATTCTTCCTAATATGATTATGCACTGGTCTGATGTTGAACTGACCCATGCTGTCATTGCAATTCCCATTTCCAGCTGAACTATGACTAATGATGATCAGCCGGCAGCAGTAGTAATGGACCTCATGTGGCAGGTTCATGCCGAGCATACAGCTGCATAGGTAAAAAGAAGGCATCTAGTCCAGAACTATGGACAATGACATTCAGGTTAGTGTGCCCTTCCTTGTAAAAAAACATATAAAATGTAACTCATACAGCCAGTAATATCTGTGGGCTTCACTGTGTGGTGCACGTTCTCTATCACTATTCATATGACAGTCTTTCTAATCTTTAAATATATATATATATATATATATATATTTTTTTTTTTTTTTATTTCAGAAATGTGTCTTATATTACTGTTTGTAAAAGTCATGCCTGAGTGCTCACTGACTCCTGTTCAGTGATGTCATAAGGCATCATATAAATAAAAATCACAATTTTAATTGTTTTTCACAATAAATTCTGCAGAGATAGTGTACTTACGTATTTTTGTGCTGAATGTCTTCAAGCATACCTCCCAACTGTCCTGAATTACTCGGTTTTTACCGAGTTTTGGGGTCCAAATAATGGGGTGCCACGATTCCCGAGTGGCACCCCTTCATTTCCAATTTATTTTCCTTTCTGCACTGTTTTTTTTTTTTAATTTTCGCACTTCATCAGCTGGCGTCATCACATGTGCGATGATGTCAGCTCCACCAGTCTGTCGGAATTGAGCACTTGCGCATGTATTTCCAGCTCTGGTTCAAATGCTTTGTGAGCAGCACGTCACCAGAGCCGGAAATGCCTGTTTAAGATACTCGAGATTTTAAGAAGATGCTCGCTTGGATTTATGTGGTGGTGGATTCTATTTACAACACTCGCTTGGATGTGCTGGATTCTGTTTACAAGAAGACGCTCGCTCGGATTTATTATGTGGCAGATGGTGGATTCTATTTACAAGAAGACGCTCGCAGCCTCACTCGGATTTATGTGGCAGACGCTCGAGATGTGGATTTTATATAGAAGAGTTAGAGGTAAGGGTGTTTGTGTGTTTGTTTGTGTGTGTGTGTGTGTGTGTGTGTGTGTGTGTGTGTGTGTGTGTGTGTGTGTGTGTGTGTGTGTGTGTGTGTGTGGACACAGCACAAGACTGTCAGTCACTTCTGCAAGTGATATAAGCCAGGAGGCACTCCTTCCCCTTAGAGCAAATGCTGTATAGGTTTTCTGGCCTGCAGTGAGAAAACACTTAAAATGCACATTCCTGAACTTATGCAGGTGCAGCCCTTGATCCTCTCCTAACCCCAGCTCATCTCCACTAGAGTCAGGGCTGCTAATCAATCCTCATCAATCAGGTTTTATGGTAGATTTACAGCACATAATAAGTGATATTCTGTATATATCAACAATTCTGGTAGGCAAACAAAAATGGTCACTGGAACTGCTGCTCAGTTTACTTTCGGTCTAAATGGGTTTCACTATGTTAACTTAGCTTAAATCAAGAACTTAAATGTGGTCTTAGCAACATGAATTACTACTGCTGGATGCTTCAGCTTGTGTCTGGAATTAAAGAAGAAATCAGGGTTTCTTTTAATGGCAGAATATTGAGAAGGGGATAGAAAATGTAAGTGTTTTTACTATCGAATTAAGGTTTATGTTCCTTAGTCATGTAAATCATATTTTGTTAACTTTAATAAGAAAGAAAAAACAAATAGCATGTGTGCAATAGCCAGAATCTGGCAGTTAAAAATATTTCTGGCTATTGTACTGTTTAGGAGGGCAACAGAGTTAGAGAAAGACACAGTAGAAAAGTCTGAAATGTGCTAGTGTTAGAAAATGACTTTGTCACCACTGTCTCCGGGTGACTGACAAACATTGTTTCAGCTGTTCTCTTCACCGCTTCTCTGCAACAGAGCTCAATATTCCTAAGGCTTGTAGTGTGTTGCTCTGACTGTAGTTATAGGGTACAGGGCTCAAGACTTGCTAGTGAAATGCATGGTGGTAACACAACATTTTATTCTAGTAACTTCACAAAATTAAACAAGCAATGTTTAAAATGTGTCCCTGGTAAGTCCCTAGCCACCACAACTTGTGAGCTTTGTCCAGGTTTTTTTGGTAAGAGGTTGTGATCTATGGCAATGTTTAAAATGTGTCCCTGGTTTTTGACTTTCGTCCCCCCCCAAAAAAAAAATAAAATTGAAAATAAGTGCGAGAAGCTGTCTAAGATGCTTATGGCTTACACTGCTGTCATTCTATTTATAGTGTGGATGTGGAAGTAGACTTTTATAATGGAAATGTTCTGAATTTGGCAGTTTTGTCATTTATTGGTTCATGCATTTTGTTTTATTGCCTACAGTACAGCCTACTGGAAAAATGTTAAAACAATAAATTTAAAATGCGCTCTAACAAATGTGTTATATTATACAAACAATATAATTTAATAAAGTCAGGAAGGTGTAGCAAAGAAAAGAACACATGTATGTTTCTTGTTTTGTGTGCAAGGGGCCAATGATTTGAAAGAAGCCCAAAGGTAATCTTTATCCACCACTGGCCAGATGCATTTTCTTTGGATGCGGTGTGTGTTTCAATGCTGTTTCAATGAATGTGAGTCCCAAGGGCAGATAAGTTTTAATGCCAAGTCTATTTTCATTGTGAGACAGTATTGCTTTCTTTACCAGATGTATATTAATGTTTGTGCATTGTTGTGCTGTAAAATGTAAAAATAAAATCCAAATAATCATTGCAGACATAAAACAGTATGCGCACATTTGTGTTTATGGTAAATGGGGTGAAATAGCCAGGTAATGGGACATTGGAATGACTTCAGGGGGACTCTGGTGCCATATTGTGGTTGTCTGTTCTTCAGTTCGCGTTTGAATGTTGGTATCCCACAATTTCATTGGAGTGGGTGGGGTTACGTAATTATGTATGCAAATTAGATGTTAATCAGCATACAGATTTGTACCTATTTTTCATGGGCCTTGTCCGGATTTTTGATGTTTCCAGGTTGAGAGGTATGCCTTCAAGTGCTATAGTTATTAAAAACTGTTAATTCAGCATTTAACAAAACTCTTGCTTTTAAATGGAAATACATCATATTGATTTTTATATTATGCAATTTTTTTCAGTTTAAAGTAAGTTGTCCATTGAGGTACTGCACATCAGATTATTTCATTTTCTCATACACAGCAAGTTTTGTCTTCAGAGACAAAAATATTATTTGTGCAGTGGTGAGGGTGAAGTGACAGCAGTGTTTTATTTACATGGCAGGATACTCATTTTTATCTGTAATTTTCGTATTAGTGTTTTCTTGAAAATGTGTTTATTTCTACTTTGAAGTTGAAGGTAACTGCCAATTGTAGGAATGGTAATGCATACAGCATTCACGTTTGGATAAAAGTGTATTTTTTTTTTTTACATTAAGGTGGCTGGAACTGCAGTTTTGTTGTATTCCAGTAGGAAAACACACAAGGGGCTTAAATGACAATTACTTGCTGTAGCCAGTTGGTACCTTTTCACTTTTAGGCAACTTAGGTGTGTTTTTACATTAAGAAGACTGGGACTGGTATTCTAGTGGCCTTAGTAAAGTAATCCTGTCAGTCCGAGTTGGGAAACTCACAGGAAGCTTAAAGTGAGATAGTTTTATCAGCCAAATGGCTTTTTATGGAGTTAAGTTGGGTGTTAATCTATACTTGAGAGCCACTTTTGCTGTGTTTTTGCATTAAGAAGTTTCAGGAATATCCATCTTGTGGAAGAGGTGTTTATCCGGTCTCTTTCTCAGTTGGGAGGCACTCCAGAGAGGTCAAAGTGCAGTCATTTATTGGCCAGAGGGCACAAGAGTTAGTTTTCAGCGTTTTTCTATCTGCTATAAATTAGGCACATTCTTGCAGGGGTGTTTACCACTCAGTAGTGGTTAACAGTACCCTGTATAGTAGTAAACATATAAAGCTAGTACTTAGGACTTTAACCTGCAACACAGAAAGGCTTTGTGTAGGGCTAAGGTTAGGGGAGCTAGTTATCAAACAGCACTAAGATCATAGCACTATTTAATATCTATCATTCACAATAGGGACCACTAAGGTGACCTCTGTAAAACCAAGACCCTAAACTATAATAGCCCAACTCGAATACAGGTCCTGACAACATGGATTTGCAATGTCCTAATGTCTCTGTGGCCAGCTTGGTAGATAGGGGAACCCAAAGTAATGCAGCAATTGTCTTGTGTAGTCAAACAACCTTCTAATCCTTAAAGAAACTAATACAACATGAAAGAGATGTACATACATAACATCATTGGAGGCAAAACTCTCACTTACAAACAAGGTTGTTAAGAACACATATACTACATCTTCGCACATATCGTTTACCACACACATAGACCTTCTTGTGCTGCATCACTTAAAAGAAACCTGTTCAAACCTCAAAGACCTCCTAAGCCATCAAACTGCAGCACCTACCTTCAGCAGTCACTAAAGCACACACCAAATGCAATACCTAACACCACACATAAGCCTATACCCAATGATCACCCAAAAACAAAGCCCATAAGGCAAGCAAGCACTTCACCTAATACTCTTGTCATAGTGAATTCTACAGTATGACACACAGATACTCCTCCCACCAAGTTGGACAAGAAAAACATAATGGTTAGTTGCCTATCTAGAGCTAGGATCTACAGTTTTATGCACACACAAGTCACTGCACCACAGGTACCTATACGATTCTATCATAACCCATAAGGGTGTAAATGACCTGAAGCAAGCTTCCTTGCACTATATGAATGGAGACATTATGGATTTCTCTGAATATGTATCACAAACAGGTACATGTCTTGCATTGAGCATCATTCTACCTTCACCACAGTGTGAGCAGAAAAAGAATGATTTTAATAATTGGTTTAGTTTCTGGTGTCACTCAAGGGAAATCCAGTATCTTTCAGCATGGGAGGGCATGATTAACAGACCACTTTACTTTGTCAAGGATGGTCTGCACCTGTCTCCCCTGGTTTTTCAGATATTGACTAAAACTTTATCCATTCCCTTAGAGCCTTTTTGTAGGCAATGTCAAAATGACAGCACTACTAATATTTCAAAAAAATAAATAAACAAACTCGAAGGAACCTTAAGGTGTTACTACTCAATGCTAGAAGACAAAAAAAAAAAAAACTCCACACCATACAAGTGCTCCTTACTCTGGAGAATGTAGACATCTATGCTGTTACTGAGACATGGTTTAAAGCCACACAAAGTACTCCAGCAATGGAAGGCTACAGTGTCTTCCAAGCAGCACAGGCGGGCTAAAGGTGGATGTATCTCAATCTATGTTAGCAGCAAATGCAACTCTAGGTTAGTGAAACAGAATAATATTCTGGCGTTCTTCCACATTCAAATCCCCATAGACAAGTTTCTTTAAAATGTCTTAGCCAGCTAGAGATTATGCTGTATGACCCACAAAGTTCACAACTCCTGCCTAGACCTACTACAGGCATTCACCATCCAACCAAATACCCTATTCGTGGGAGACTTTAACTACCCCTCTATAGAGTGGGAAATGAGCACTGCCTTTAACTCACAGGCACAAAGTTTACTGGATTTTATCAACACTAATACCCTGGACCAGCTATTGCACTCTCCAACCAGAGGATCAAACATATTAGGCCTAGTACTCACCAACATGGGAGAACACTGCCCCCCCCCCATGTCACATCCTCATTTATAAAGTCAGACCAAAAAACAGTCTCCCTCAAAATAAAAATCAGCCCAGAACATCAACTAAACCTGTAACAGTTAGAAACTATTCTAAAACAAACTACATCCTATTAAGTGAAAATTTGTCAAAATTCACAGCTCCCAAACCCCAAAAACACAGCTGCCTATACAGAATTATTTACGGAAACCCTGTACATACATGTAGATGGCTGTATTGAGGCTGCCATACCTACCAAGAGTAATCCCATATCTAACACCAAAAACAAACCTACTGGTGGAATCCTTACCTCAACAGGCTATATAGCAAAAGAAAAAAAAACGTCATGACAAAATCAGACAGAACAACTCTCACACAGACAAGAGCTCTCTGATTCAACTAAACAAGAAACTAAGAGGTCCAATAAAGTCTAGCAAGGTCAAATACAAGGTCAGACAGCCTCCTAGGTTTAGGACAATCACAAGGCCTTCTTTAGCTATGTCAGGAACCTTAAAGGTAATAGTGTTCATTACTGGGGGTAAATGGCACAAACATCACTGACCAGGGTGGCATAGCAAATTTACTGGCTGATAAATTTAGCTTTAACTTCACCCCCACTCCCCCCACCACCTGTGAAATCCCTTCTAGCATGTCCCCAAAATATCAACAGGGAGCAAGTTCTGGAGGTGCTCACTAAGGCCAAAAATACTACTTCAATAGGATCCAACACTATTTCCATTTGCCTCCTAAATACCCTAAAACATAACTTAGCAGAACCACTTGAAACAGTCTTCAACTACATTCTCAAAACAGGTTGCATGCCAGGTAAATTGAGGGCTGCAACAGTCACCCCTCTTTATAAGGGTGGACTATCAACTGACCTCAGGAACTATAGGCCTGTTGGTCTGAGAAGTCTAATATGCAAAGCCATGGAACACATTATCATGGAAATAATCATCAAGGACAATGGTAACCTATAGACAGTGAACCTATCCCAGTTTGGCTTTTTTAAAGGAATGGTCTTGCCTACTTAACCTGATAGACTTCATTGAGAAAATCACTGTGGCGATGGATGACGGGAAAATGATGCATACCACCTGCCTTGACCTGGCCAAGGCATTTGATACAATACCCCACTCAGTTATAGGTTCATAGGTTCATAGGTTCATAGGTTCATAGGTTGGTACTAGGCAATCGACCCTAGGGCCTATTCAAGCCTAGCCATAACAATTCCCTGGATATTTCTTCCCACAATATTTACTTCTCCAGGCCCCTGTCTAGCAGGGCAACTGACATGATCCCTGGGGTGAATTTCCTATCTCCCATCCAATCATCAAGGTTCCTTTTGAAGAGGGCCAATGAGGCGCTCTGCTTGATATATATGGGCAGTCTATTCCAGAGTATGGGGAGTCTCTGGGTCAGGAACCTATCCCTCCAGCATGTTTTGTTCATTGTGATGACAAGGTTTAGATCCCTGGAGCGTGTGGCTCTGAGGGATTGGGATTTCTTTAAGTAGAGCATGTCCAACAGCTCAGGGTTTGACATGGCCCTGTATGTTAAGCAGAGATCACCTCTGAGTAGATGATATGCCACAGAGTATAGCTGGAGTTTTTTTAGACGGTCAGTATATGGCATCTGCTTTAGGCCTGTGATTCTTTTAGTGTGGTATTTCTGTGGCCTTTCCAGCTGTTGCAGATGTCTTGTGAGGTACATACCAAACAGGGCATTATACTCTATAATGGGTCTAATGAGGGATGAGTACAGTGGGACAATGACTTCCTTTTTTCTGGATGAAAAGCCCTTAGTGATGAGGTGTGCCACATAGAAGGATTTCCTGACTGTTGTGGCAATGTGGTTATTGAAAGTGAGACCACTGTCCACCTGTGTCCCTAAGTCCCTCATCACACTTTCTATGTTTCGTGTCCTGCCACCTATGTGGTAATTCATGGGTACATGTTTTTTTCCAAAGGGGATAACTATACATTTCTTGGCATTAAGCTTGAGCCCATGGCTCTGGCACCAGGCATCTATTGTTGAGAAACTCTCAGAACTAGGCATAAATCCCTACATAACTCACTGGAATTCCAGCTGGCTCACAGATAGGACACAAGAAGTCAGGACTGGTAAGACCACATTCACCAATAGACTGGTCACCAGTAGAGTACCCCTGGGCTCACTTTTGAGCCCACTCATGTTTTGGTATCTACTTCTCAGAAGTAAAGGCTAATGTCAAATACCTCTGGCTCACCAAGTTTGCAGATTACTGTAAATTGGGGGCTATCTTAAAATCCCCCACAACACCAACATCCTACAGGAGGGATTAACACAAACAAACGACTGGTGTGAAAGCCACAGATTAAATCTCAATGCAAAGAAATGCATTATATTGCCCTTTGGGAAATCACCCCCCCCCCCAAGCTAATTACTTCTTTGATAAAACATCCCCCATAAATGACCCTCTAGTTTGGGTTCTGGGAACACATGTAGACAGTAATCTGGCATTCAACCAACATGTAGCCAAGATAATAAGAAAACCATTCTATATCACCCAACTCATAAGCAAGTTTATGGCATCCAGGTCCAAGGAAGTCATAGTACCAGTCTACTCAGCAATTATCAAACCTGTCATTGAGTACAATGGCTCCTTTGGTATGTACCTAACCAGGCACTTTCAACAGTTGGTATGCCCTTAAAGGTTCCTCACCATGAGAATCCAGGGTATAAATATCTTGTCTTACACAGATCACCTTAAGGTCCTGTCTCTGTACACGGTGTCCTACAGGTTACTGACAAGCGATCTATGCCTAGCATATAAAGCATACTCAGATCCAGCTGTGATGGATTTCTTGACATCTGCAAGACAAACAGCACCAGAAACACTAGATCCAAAGACTTGAATTTTGCCTGTGGCATAAACAGAACATACTGGAGGGACCAATATCTGTCTCAAAGGATCCCCTCACTATTGAATAAGCTCCACATTTATGTGAAGCAGAGTTCCTCACTGACACTATACTAAAGAAGCATTAATCATTGGATGGGAAATCACAAATTCATCCCCAGTCGGGCCACCGTATCTCTGAAGAACAGTAAGTAAATTAATCCCAAATTAAAATTACCCCCCCACACACACACACACACACACACACACACACATAACCCTTATCTACCTCTTTATTAATATACCACTATATCGATATCCAAGGTACTCTGGGACAAAACTGGGTTGGGTTGCACATCTTAGCTTGTAAAGACCCTGGTGATTGTTAGTCTAGTATAAACCTATGAAGCTATGAACCTATAGCTGTAATCCTATGCCATACAGATTTTTTCCACTGTTCCGTGAGGTTTTATGCTATACCACTATACCACTACAGGGATGAAATTCATATAGTTGTAAAATGTCCTAGCCCCCCCCCCTTTTTGTTTAATAACTTTTTCTTTTTCCAGTAAAGCATTGACTTGTGTTACTGAAGGTGAAATTGTAAGTAAGAGAAATGTCACACTTGAATCACAGTAGGTCAAGGTCAAATGTGTCATATACATCTCTTAAAAACAGCCTAGGTAATAGTGGAAGAGATTTTTAAGAGGGGCTCCCATGAGAGCTGAATGGTGAATTGGTCTGATGTTGTGACCTATTTGATGTAAATGATCCTGCAGATACCAATCTGTCAGTGCTAAGAGAATGTGATTGGGGCCTGGAATGAGAGGTTCTGATAGGTGTAGATGAAGGCTGACATGCCCTGCATGAAATATGTTGTGCTTGTTCACCTTGACTACTTACATTACTTTCCTGAGAAGCAACATTATTATCATGTGATCTTCCCCCCTCACATGTCTGGATAGTACCCCATCCTCTGCCCCTTGCTAGACTGACTCCTGCTTGAGTCTGATAAGTCCTAAATAGTTTATGAATGGAGGCAGCAACTGATGCTTGGTGTGCCACAATACTACACATCTCTGTGATCATGGTATTATCCCTACTCTGGAAATCCTCGCACATACCCTGAAGGACTCCAACTGCCTCTGCAGCAGTGCTCTGAGCCCTAAAAATGTCACAGCACATTTGCTGCTGGGCAGCCAATGCTTACCATATTTCCTTGGGTATCAATAACCAATTTCTGTGCATGGCTCCCATTTGTAAAGGTGTCACTGTGGATACCATTACCTCTGAATGTCTGCCATCATCCTGAAAGTATTTATCTAGGTTTGGAGATACTGCTGTAGAGGTGCAGGGGTATAATGTCAGCATGCGCTTGACTTTGTGATATGCTGTCACTTCTTGCAGTTACTAGCATGTTGTGGGATGTGAGATAAACTGGGGGACTGCATGTCACTTTCCTCAGGCTGCCTCTTAAATATATCTGTCTTATCATCATCATCATCATCATCATCACCAACAGCTATTTCGCTATTGCTATCCTCAGAAATTCTTGGTATAGTGGAACCGTTTGTTTTCACTGCTGAATCTATACAAAATGAATTGAATACATTGCTAATAAAGAAATGCCATATACTATTGTATGCTTATTAAGGAGCTTTGGGGACACTTACCATGCATACTGTCTTCATTGTCATTCTTTGTAGATGTGGAAGGATCAACTATTAATATTAATTATCAAGGGGCTAATATAATCATTCCTCAATAGCAATCAATTCTGCATATAACTAGTAGTTGCTGCAGACATTGGTAATAGCCAGTGTTCAATCCACCTCTGATTATTCCGGTGCCATCATCATTTTTGTCTTAGTTATCCCCACAGATGGAGATGAGGTATTCCTCAACTGGTGATAATGAGATAATTGTTGGAGGCCCCAAGTACTTGTATGGACAATTGCATTCTGCCTGACATGGCTTCTAGCACACCCTAACATATGATTTACTCTCTTCTTGCACTTTTTTAATTTATGGTTTTAGCCATCCATTACATTAATGCCCAGGACAACTTGATTCCTGGCCTTTGTCCTCTCAGCATGTTTGAACACCCCTTTAACAAACATTTCCTATATGTCCAAAGGGATGCCATGAGAATGTGAGTTTCCTCATGGCTGAAGCTGTCCTTTCTCTGCCTTGACCCCTTGTCTTTCATCATTACTACACATAAAAAAGGCCACAGTCATATGCAAAAAAAAAAACTTTTGGTGTAGCCATCAGTCAAACTACCCAACACTGAAGGTGTGGCTGCCATCCTCTTATAAAACATTAGGTAGCATAAACCCCGTATTTATATACACATGCAAAATCTCAGTCCACCCATGTAAAGTTGTGCTATACTAACGTCTGCAGTATCATAAATACATTTAGAACAGTAAAGCAATCAAGTGTGTTAGCAGATTCATTCCCCTTGTCACTACCATTTTCATTCACAGTAAATGCTGTTAACCAGAACTCAAGCAATCAGAACTCTCAAGCAACCAGATAAAAAAATCGAAGAACGACTACAATTTTAATGTGTTGTACTTTCTGTTCCCCCCACGCAGAAACATACCATATATTTTTAGAGTGTTAGAGTTTTAAAAAGGAAGATAGGAATAAATTCCCTCTCTCCTCAACATGAGAACAAGTCAAACCAAACAAACAGTACAGGGTATAGTATTAGTCAGTTCTATTTTTAATAGTAACACTCAAGCAACCAGAAATGATAGTTATCCTGCATCTACCAATCCCCATGGGTGCCAGTTAACTGAGAGTTTACTGTACTCATAATACTGCCATTCTTCATACTTGGTGACACTCAGAAATCTTCAACTAAGGGACGTGTATGGTCAGCCTAAAACGCATCCTTACTTTTCAGTACTTCACATTAACACGTGTATACAATCACTATGGAACCAATGATCACAAATCATTTCCCTTAGCTCTGTAATGATTTCCCACTTGCAAAATGACAACTCCACACTATTATTAGTGCCATGAAAATATGCCCATCATATCAGTAAAATAAGATTTAATTCAATTATATTTTCACAAAGCCTTCTCAGTGACAGTGGTGCAACAGGTAGCAAACTTGCCTTTGATATAGAAGGCTGTGGATTCTGTTCCTTTACCATAAAGATCAGTTGCTGATAGTGGAGCATAGTATGGGGGGGGGGGACTGCACTCCCAAGTGTGCTGTCCAGGAGAAGATGTTAAACCAATCCTTCACCTGCTTGGGTTTGTGATAACTCAGGTGGATGTAAATGATACCATAGCACCTATGGAAAAGAGTAGGGGTCCTTTACTTATATAGAAAAATAACTCTTATTTACAAAATATTTACTTATTTAGAAATATTTACAAGTGTACATAGATATATATATATATATATATATATATATATATATATATATATATATATATATATATATATATATATATATATGTGTGTGTGTGTATGTATATATATATATATATATATATATATATATATATATATATACACACACACACACACACACACACACACACACACACACACACATATATATATATATATATATATATATATATATATATATATATATATATATATGGGTCTACCTGATAACACCAAAACACCAAAACACCAACAATGAAATAACCGACACCACAAAACCGAAAGTTCAAAATCACGAAACTTCACATGCCCGACAAACCACAATCCCGACAATTAACAAAACACCGACATGATCCGAAAACACACACACACAACACAAGCACACCAAAAACCTTACAAACCTACACTAAGCCTTACATACACAACTATCTATGCACTAACCTTAACCCAAAACCTAACTCTAAGGTCCGTCACTATCGCACACTTACCTTAACTGCACCCTAACCCTATCTCTCTTAATCCACCCCTAACCCTAAAGTCCATCCCTATTGCACACTTACCTTACCCACACCCTAACCCTAACTCACTTAATCCACCCCTAACCCTAAAGTCCATCACTATCGCACACTTACCTTACCCGCACCCTAATCCTAACTCACTTAATCCTCCCCTAAAATCCATCACTATCACACACTTACCTGACCTACACCCTAATGTCCCTTACTATCACACCTTACCAGCACCCTGACCCTAACATCCGTCCCTATCGCACACTTAACTTATCATGTCGGTGTTCTCAGTGTCGGGCTTTTCAACTGTCGGTCTTCTCCGTGGTCGATCTTCTGGTGTCGGTTATCTCATTGACGGTGTTTTCCACTTTCGGTGTAACCAGTTAGACCCATATATATAAAAGTCTACTTCTGTTCTTCGAAAACACACTTTATCGAAGAACAGAAAGCCAAATCCACTTTAGCAAAAGTGCAGTTATGCGAAAATGCACTTTCATGAATGACAGTTTACTGAAGCACAAAAACAAGCCCCCCTGCATCCCCCACATCCCCTGCTACTTAAATATACTAACTTCAAGATTGCATTATAGTGTGGAAAAGGGTATATTTCCTTATCCCTACTGTACCGTGCTTTGGAAAACTGTCATTCGCAAAAGTGCATTTTCACTTTAGTGCACTTTCGCTAAAATGGGTTAGGCTTTCTGTTCTTTGATAAAGTATGTTTTTGAAGAACAGAAGTACCCAAATATATATACACATGGGTCTACTCTGACTCATCGGATTTTCACTTCTCCGAATCATAGTTGGCTGACTTCAGTTCAGAGAAAGAGCATTCCACTGAAAGCACAGACTATTGAAATGCTTTCCCTGGGAAATTAACCACTTAGCCACCAGAATGAACTTTGCCCTTCACCCAGTGTAGTGCAATTGCTGAGTTGTTATATTTAGTTAAGAAGTGTGGGGATCAAAACTCCCCACACTGGAGGTGTGGAGGCAAAGCCCCCACTTGGGTGGGTTTGGTATTCTTCCATTGAGGTTTTTATCCCAGTTGGCCAAGTGGTTCATTTCCCAGAGAGAGCATTTCGGTAGACAAAACACAGCAACAGCAACAGCGAAAATAGAACAGCAACACACCAAACAGCCAATGCCTTTCTTCACTTTATTTTAAGATCTGGTACCTCGGCAGTTCGCCTTCAAGGATCACAATTTATTCACTGCACACTGTCAGCTTTTATAGTAAATATTCAAACAATTAATTAAGCAATAATTTAATTAATCTAATTAATACACTGAAAATCTTTTAAAGTGACCTTGTAAATAACAACTTCAACATCATATAAATACACACATAACAAAATATGATGCTTGCATACATCATATATAAATCATTTATAACATTCTTTGATAAAAATTTATAATGAAATATTTTATATTTTTTGTATGTGTGTATATTACATATTCAAAATATTTCAAAATATTTATTTCCCAACTTCATCATGTACCTAATTCTAAGTTTAAACCATAAGGCTTTAAAGTATTAAACTTAAGAATCATCCTTGTCTCTAACTCTAAAAGTTTATTGGTGATATTATCACCACTACAAACAAACGGTCTCCCTAAAACTCCATATTTTAAACTATCAATCTTTCCCTTGTGGATTTCCATAAAATGTTTGGCTACAGGGCTAAGTGAATTTGAATTACGAATATCTCTCAGATGTTCCAGAATTCTGACTCTGACCATTCTCTTGGTCTGACCAATATACCAAGTATTATGACAACTACAGGTCAAAGCATATACTACCCCGATAGATTTACAATTAAAATGATGTCTAGGGGTGTGGATGATATCATTGATAGAACTAATGTTAATAACCCTATCACAAAGACTACAAGAATTACATCTAAATGTGCCTACATTAGTCAGCTGCAGGGCTATTTTATTGCAACAGTTGTTATTTAATATGTCCTTCAAATTTTTTTTTCCTTTTTTATAAGAAAAGATGATATGATGGGGAAACAGTTCACCTATACCTTCATCCTCACTCACCAAGTACCAAAACCTTCTAACTAAACTGACAAATCTTTTAGAGAAGGTAGTGTACTTGGTGACAAAATATAAATCCTCCACATTCCTTTCTCTTGCTGAAGGTCTAGAAATGCCATGTTCAAATTTTATGAAATCTTTATCATTCTTGTTATTTGTAACCTTAACCATTGCATCTCTTAACTGTTTTGTATCATATCCTCTTTCCCTTAATCTCATAAAAACTTCATTTAGTTCATGATCCACCTCATTCTTTATACTTGTGTGAGAATAAATTCTTTTGAATTCTCCAAAAGGTAGAGCGCTTAACAAGTGGGGCGGGTGCATGCTGGAGGCATGCAAAAACATATTAACTGACGTACTTTTTCTAAAAGGTCTAAATTCAATAACATTGTCTCTTATGAACAAGGTTAGATCCAAATAATTAATTTCATTTCTATTGATTTCATAAGAAAAAGAAAGACCATGTGCATTATTGTTCAAAATTTCAAAAAAATCACAAAATTCATGCATTTCCCCCTTGCAAATAAAAATTAAATCATCAATAAAGCGCTTGTATAAAACTACCCTATACTTGAAAAATTCAGTGGGATATATAAATTTCTTTTCAAAAAAATCCATGTATACAACAGCATACGTGGGGGCAAAAGCTGCCCCCATTGCTGTTCCCTTGATCTGTAAAAAATATTCATTATTAAACATAAAATAATT
>NC_056727.1:771731658-771881658 GCF_019279795.1 Protopterus annectens | reverse complement strand
CAACAATGCAGAAACACTAAAATACATCATCTGGTAAACAAAGCAATACTGTCTCACAATGAAAATAGGCTTGATGTTAAACTTTGCCCTTGAAACTCATATTCATTGAAACAGCAATGAAACACACACCACATCCAAAGAAAATGCATCTGGCCAGTGGTGGATAAAGATTACCTTTGGGCTGTTTTCAAATCATTGGCCCCTTGCACACAAAACAAGAAACATACATGTGTTCATTTCTTTATACACCTTCCTGACTTTATTAAATTATATTCCTTGTATAATACAACACACATGTTAGAGCGCATTTTAAATTTATTGTTTGAACATTTTACCAGTAATCTGTACTGTAGGCAATGAAACAAAACACATGAACCAATAATGACAAAACTGCCCAATTCAGAACTTTTCCATCTTAAAAGTTGGCTTCCACACCCACACTCTAAATAGAATGACAGTAGTGTTAAGCCATAGGCATCTTGCACAGTGTCTCGCACTTATTTTCAATTTCATTTTTTTGGGGGGGGGTGACAAAAGGTCAAAAACCAGGGACATATTTTAAACATTGCTTGTATAATTTTGTAAAGTTGCTAGAATAAAATGTTGTGCTGCCATCATGCATTTCACTGGCAGGTTTTGAACCCACGGCTCTAGGCACTGCATTCAGAACAACATACCACTATCCCACATCAGCAGCTGCCTGAAAAATAGGAAGACTGAAACTTAATAGCCATCATTTAGTGAATTCATTTCTCACTTCTCAACATAGCTCTTAACCGCAACACAAAAAACATGGACAAACAACAAAGCCAATAATGGGGGAATACAAATTCAGTTCTCACTTCTCACTCATCAACTTTTAGCACAAAAACAATAATAGGGGAATACAAATTGTGTGCTCACTTCTTATCATAGCTCTAACCTCTTAGCACAAAAAAAAAGATGTTCTTACTTCTCATCATAGCTCTCACAACTCTTAGTACAAAAAAAATCTGGAAAAGCTCAGAACATAACTTCCAACTGTTAGAGACAAAAAATGTTCTCGTTTCTCATCATAGCTCTCAACTCACTCAGAAATGGTGGTGGCTAGGGATAGTAGGCTCTTTTTACCCGGTACTAAAGGTACAGGGTTTGAGCATGAATATCTCTAGCCACCAAGTGTATTATATGGGGGCATTTTCTCACACACACACACACACACACACACACACACACACACACACACACACACACACACACACACACACACACACAAAATGTCTGTATTAGAGGATACCATGTTGGTGAAACTTACTATCTAGCTATATTCAGTAAGTTGCCAGAGTACATTTTAGGGTCTTAACAGTAGCCAACTCCCCAAGCCTCTATCATGTCAAAGATTATGTGGGAAGTACCAAAAGAAAATAAGAAATTTCAAAAGTCAAGACTGGTATTTTGTGAAACAGTGTACAGGGAAAAAAATCTGTGAAAGTGCTATTTAAACTACATTTCCCTCATATGTTATACACTTAGGGCTTGTTTAAAGGGAAGAAAAAAATGCACCTAGAAAAAAAAATAACAGTATGGAACTGTTCCCTTTTAGTTTGGTTTCATATTTATACAACTCATTTATTTCTTTGCAGCTGCTTTCTAGTGGGGAAATCATTTTACAGAAGGTAGTTCTGCAAAACACATTAAAAAGATGAACAGAGCTTGATTTGCACAAGTACAGGTTGTCACAGCTGCAGAAGACAGTGGAGTAAGTCAGCACACATCCTCCAAATAACTTTTGTGGGACAAATACATGGTGCTGAGATTTCTGAATACCATGAAGCTTAGGGAAATAAGAACAAATCATTTAAGTTCGTTAACTTCAACTTAAGTGTTTGAAACCAAGGCAACCAAAACTAGAAATTCCAAAAAGATAACCAATAAACCAGAAAATGTGGGCAAATGAAAGTCCAAATGACTACACAGAAATCCAAACTACAGAAACTGTTTAAAGATCAGATAAGATTAATTCAAGATGTCTTCACAAAATTAAAGGCTGTGTTTCTGTTACTCAATCTGAATAAATGAAGAACTGTTTCAAAAGCAAGAGGTTAGTCTTAATCTGAAGACAAATAACAGTTCAGAAAGCTAAACTTTCCTGAAAAACAGTACTGCTATAGCACACACACACACACACACACACACACACACACACACACACACACACACACACACACACACACACACTAGTAGTGTAGTTATTCCTTACCCTGAGTCCTCTGTTGCTGCCTGGCTTGGCACTCTTCTGTTCCCCATGTTGCTGCCATCAATCCCGGCTCCATTTCATTCATTCGTGGCTGCCATCAATCCCAATCCCGGCTCTGTTTCAGCACCACGGCTGCCATCAATCCCAATCTCGGCTCCATTTCAGCGCTCAGCCTGCCAGCTTGCAATTCCCGCCGTTAACTTAACCGCCAGCTTTCCAGCCGGAAATGATGATGCGAGCTCCTTGAGTGCAATTCCGACTGGCTGGTAGCCTGACTGCACTGACGTCATTGCGCACGTGATGACGTCAGCTCTGACAGCGTGAACATTTTAAAAAAGCTAAAGAATAATTGGAAATGAAGGGGTGCCACTCAGGAGTCGTGGCACCCCTTCATTTGGACCCCAAAACTCGGTAAAAAACGAGTAATTCAGAATGGTTGGGAGGTCTGCCGAGGTGCCAGCTCGATGTCCAACCTTCAACAAAGGCACGCCAATTCTATGCATGTCTTTCGAAATCCACTTGACCGCGGGGAGGACATGCAGACTCCACACGTAAGGATATATATATATATATATATATATATATATATATATATATATATATATATATATATATATATATATATATATATATATATATATATATTTATATATTTACACACACACAAATCTGTTTACACAGTCATCTAAATTTTCATCCTTGTTAGACCCTCATTGTTTTTTCCATAACCACCATCTGATTTTATTTAATATTGTTGCTAAAATCCATTTACCATTAAACATAGTTTTCATTTATTCTTTCATTACATATAACCCTATAACATAAAATAAACTTTTACTTATTTAACATTTGTTTACCAGCAAAGTCTGATTTGGAACAAAGCCAATTTTCAGTGGAAGACAAGGAAGAAACACTCTATATGCATGTCTTTGTACGCTGGGGGAAACTGGAGCACCCAGAGGAAATCCGAGCAAACAGAGGAAACCCACATGGATGCAGGGAAGACATGCAGACTCTGCACAGAAGGAACCCCAGCAGAGAATAAAACCAGATAACCTCTTGCTATGAAGTGACATTGCAACTGCTACACCACTGCACTGTCCTTTTATCTATTCTTTTAATATATTCTTTACTTCTGTTCTTATAATATCCATATTTAATTATATCCATGTTTATTTATTCCCTTCTTTTTATATCTTCAAAACATTTTCTTTACATGTTTCCCCTTAACTTTTTTTACTCTTTTACATTTCAAAAACACATGTGCAGTAGTTTCTTCTTCTTGACAATGTAAGCACATTATATTACTTTTCTTCTTATATAGCATATTCCATTTACTGCCAGTTATTCCATTTACTGCCAGTTTATCTATTACCTGTCTCCACAAAAAATCTGGACATTCTACTTTCTGCTTACACAATTTGCTTCTTATTTTTATAGCTTTATTTTTTTTCATCTGTAAGAATTTGCCATGGTTTTACATAGTACTGCTTCATCATTACATTCTTGTAACATACTTTTCTATCTTTTTCTATATCATCAATTTTTATTTTCCATAACTTTATTTTTTCTTGGTAATATTGTATTTCCTCATTTATACACTCTTTTTCTCTTTTACTCTTTTTTACCATTCTTCAAAAATTATACTTATATTTATACACTTTTACTACTAATTTCTTATCATTTTCATTAACACACTTTAATACTTTTTACAAATGTAATGAAGCAGCCTACACCACTGGGTTAATTAACCCTAAACCTCCTTCTTCTTTATTTACATATAAAACTCCTCTTTTTACTGCTTTTAACCTAGAACCTCAGATAAATGAAAAAATCCCCCAGATTTACTAATTTTCCATGCAGGACTAGCTTAGTCCTGCACAGAAGCAGCTGTTTTGGAGCAGGACTGCAGCGCGCCATGCTTATTAATGAAGGCGCGCTGCATGAGCTCCTAATCTTACACAGACCATGTAAGAGTGCAGGGGGCGTGTCTGAGAGCAGAGCTCTCAGAAAATACACGCCCCTGAAATGAAGAACAGCAGAAAGCCCTAAAAGAATGAGCGAGACTGCTCATAGGTGTCCGCATGCCCCCAGCAACATCTCCCCACATGTACAACAGCAATAGTAAACACAAGCGATATAAAGATACCTTTTTTTTTATGAAACAGATTAAATTTAACCGTAGGTGCACGGGTTTGCCCATCGCTTAGCTATGGTTAATGCAGCTTAAATGTCAGAAGAGGATAAATAGGAAGATATATGCAAATAACGTAATATAGTAATAGTGTAGTGGACAGAGCATTCACTTTATGACCAGTCATTCCCAGTTCGAGTCCTAGTGCAGCACATTCCATTTTCCATGTCAAATCACGTTATGACCAATATTTTTAGTTGCTTATAACCTACTAAATAACATATATTTGTGAAATGGAGTACTGCATTAAATACAAATGTGAGGTGAGAGTGTCATCATGTTGCTAAGTCCACAGATAATCACATGTGCCCCATACAGCATATGTACACAGGAATCAGGGATTCAAATAGAAGGTAAAATGTTTAATGAAAGATAACTCCGTACAGCTTCCAAATCCCCCACCTTCCCAATTAGTGCAGTGGTAAGTGGGATTAAGCACTAGTAAGCAAGTGTAAGCACTAGTAAGCAGTAGTAAGCAGGAGTAAGCATATGTAAGCACTAGTAAGCGGGTATAAGCCCATTTGCATGGGGGTAAGCAATGCACACACAGGGTAAGCAATATGGAAGCTAACTCTCTATAAGCATCTTTAACTGAAGGGTAGCAGTGATTACCATCACGCAGACCCAAGCAAACCCACTTGTATGTGCTTAAAAGTGCCTTAATCACTCTGTATCCAACAGCCGCTGTTCTGCCCAACAACAAAATAAGCAGCCTTACTGGTCTTGAAACCAGGACCCTGTACCCTCAGTAGTTAACCACCAAGCCATCACAGCAGTATATAAGAATGAGGTATCACCAAACAAATCCTCACTATAGTAAAATCAAACTGAACATGTGAAAGGAATCAGTATACATTTATATGTTCTATAACCTAGTACATAACATAAATATGTGAACTGAAGTGGAGAAGTAAGCCCAGATGTGAGGTGTAATCTTAACAGAGTGTTGAAGTGCCCTTTTAAACACAAGGACCCCATACAGTGTACGTACACATGAATCATGGATACCAGACATAAATATATATATATATATATATATATATATATATATATATATATATATATATACACAATGAATAATAAATTAATGCCAAAAAGCAAATACAGTGCAAAGTCAATTTTAAGCAATGGTAAGCATTACACAGGCCAGCTTAGTAGGTGTAAGCAATGTGTAGGCCAGCTAACTCAATTTGCCCACTGTATTCCCCTTTAAACAATGCCAACCTTAGATAAGCAGGTTTGCCCATAACTTAGCCTTTTCAAAACCATCCAGTCATGGCAAAGTGCGGGAATTCGGCCCTACTTAAACCTAACAGGTGGGAATACATCTCATAGCTGGTTGTAGCTTCCCCTTGCAGGCACCATGTCAGAAAGGGGAGATGGAGTGCGCTTTCGGGCGCAGTACTGTGGCATCCAGGAGTCCAGAGTCATGGCAGGACTCCTTGTCAAAGACCATGAGCAGAGACTGCTGCAGGGCCAGTACCAGGATTCCCAGTATAAGGCAGAAGCCTGGGACCTTCTCACCCGTGATCTCACCAGTGCCACTGGCATACCCCAAACTTTTGAGCAGGTCAGGCATCACTATGTCGACCTGAAGTGGTGAAAGGGGGATCTTTTGGATCAGTGAATCCAAGAGACTAGGACGGCAGGGGTTGTCCCAGCTGTGTGTATCACTCCACTACCTATTTAATAATTGCCAGCTCATGTATATTATGGATAGGTATGGCTAAATATTCCTCTTATGTCCTAAACAGTGGCAAGTAAGTGGGCCACGAACCAGGAGGCCCATGAATGTTGCCTGGAGAGGTTGCGATGTGAGGCAAGTTAGTAATACTCTTGCATGTACTGTCATAGGAAATAAATCTAAAAGTATTAGTAATTCAGTTGCCAGTATAAAACCTGTATTGTGTAAGGCAAGTATTGCATACAATGGAGAATATGGCAGGAAGAATCTCATATAGTTTGTATGTAAATAAAAGCATAATAGCATGACAATAAAGGTCTAACTGCTGAACTGCATGTGTATACTCTGGTATCATATGGTAATGTAGATTTGCAATCACTTAATAGTACTGTTGTATTAAGCAATTTTACCCACACTCTGCAACACAAATAAAAGGTGTAGGAATGTCGGTATATGACTGGTGTAATCCCCAGAGGTCATTTAGTACAACTGAGAGAGACATAGACAGAAAACAGTGAAAAGATAGACAACAAAATCCAAATAGCACATGCAACTGAGATGTGAACTGTTGTATTTTAGCACACACATCCATGGTTAGAATCCTGGGAGTGGTAGTAGTCTGCATACAGAATCATACCCCACAATTGTACAGATATGTCCAGATGTTGAGTAAATTAGCCCATATCTGCTGCCTGTCACTCTGTCCCTCTGGGAAATCAGTGGGATGATCCCAGACATACAGGCAGCAAAAAAGAAATGCAACTGATTGTCACACATCTGTAAGAACAAACCTGCCACTCTAGCAACTCCCCAAACTGTTATGAGAGTAATAAGCCAAGTATGTCCCATCTACACCCCCATGTTGTCAAGCTGTGACCAGAGTGTGTACAGTAAAAGAGTGAGATGTAAGTGCATAATAGTAATGTGGAATCTGGTACTTTGTGTGGCAACATTCAGGTAGTGGTAACAAACATTGCTCCCACAGGTCCGTCAGATACAAACACTGTGCCCAGAAATAAAAGAATGATAGCCTGTACTGGTACTGTTTACTTTGGTATTGTATGGCATTGTGAGTGTTGCAGTAGCTCTGAATAATAAGGTATTACTCATCACTGTCACCCACACTGTGCTACATAATATAACTATCTAGGAAATCCTGTATAAGTGTGTAATACAAGGTCAAAATGTAAAACCACAGAAGTATAAAAACAGAAATCAGATAAGATATATGCAACAATATCTATATAACACACACAACTGTGATGGACAGTGTTTTAGTTTTAGAAGACATAGCCATGGTCTGAATCCTGGGAGTGGAAGTAGGCTGCATATAGATTCATACCTCACAACTGTACAGATAAGTCCAGAATGTCCAGTATATCGGCTCATATCTGCTGCCTGTCACCTTGTCCCCCTGGGAAATCAGTAGAATGATCCCAGATGTTTAGGCAGCAAACAGGAAAGGCAACTGATTGACACACATCTGTAAGAACAAACCTGTCACACTACCAACTCCCCAAAATGTTATGAGAGTAATAAGCTACATATGTCCCATCTACACCCCCATGTTGTCATGCTGTGACCAGAGTGTGTACAATAACAGAGTGAGATGTATGCACATAATACTAATGTGAAATCTAGTACTTTGTGTGGCAACATTCAGGTAGTGCTAACAAACATTGCTCCTACAGGTTCGTCAGATACCAACATTGTACCGAGAAATAAAAGCTTGATACCCTGTACTGGTACTGTTTACTCTGGTACTGTATGGCATTGTGAATGCTGCAGTTGCTCTGAATAATAAGGTATCACTGATCAATGTCACCCACACTGTGCTACATAATATAACTGTCTAGGAATCCTGTATAAGAGTGTTGTAAGTCACTAAAGGTTGAAGAGAGCAATAGTCTACAAATGTCCTGGTTCACCTGCATGTGATCAAGACATGGCCAAAGTCTGTGCAAAAAGAGATAGACAGGTATATGCACAACATCAACCTGGAATCTGGGAGTATGTGTAGAAACAGTGTTAACAAACAATTTCTCCACAGGTATACCAGGTAAGAGGTGTATACAGCAGGTAAAACAGTTCATGTATATAGATGTCAACAGCCATATCATTGTCTAAACTAAGGCAATAGGGTAGTGTAGTAATACTTGTAAGGTACAGATGACAGCACTGACTAGGAAAGTAATGCAAACTACAGGAATATACTAGTTGTTAATTGATATCTTGCTCTCTCCCCACCATATCTCCAACAATACACTAAATAGCCACCTCAACTGGTACGTGATGACTCCACTGTAATGTTGGGACATATGTCCTATTGTTTAATTATTTAAATATGTTTCTGTGCATGTGCTATGTTGAAATACCCCAACATTGGTGGCATTGTGCCATTAATGTACCTGCATGCTGTTGTTATTACCACTGTGGTCCCATATATGCATGTGTTCTGTTTGCTATGCAATTGTTCCATATCTGGTGTCTGGGTTAATGGGAATATCTATGTATACTTTTATACCTAATCCCAGAATGTGTTGACCATTACTAACCCACATATGTTGATAAACCATAAACAGCATAGCACGTATGGGAATGCGGGTCCCAGCGGACCCACCTGTCCCACCTTAGCTGGCCGTGGCACCAGGCACCAACACATCTGGGGCCCAACCTTGGACCTTCTCATCCATTGGTCCTGCACCACCTTCGGGTGGAACCACCTCAGGGGATGGGGCTTGCCCTCCCTGGGAGTGGGCATGGACAGGAACCTGTCACCCATTGCCAGTTCCGGATCGAGGTGCATAGTGAGTTCAATCAGTAGTTTGGATATCTGCTACACCAGCTTGAGGGCCATGTGTCATGACTACAGGGTTGGCTTGGCTCTCCAACTCAGCCGCCAGCATAGCTACCTTCGGGGTTGTGAAGGTGCAGCGGTGACTGCCCATGGGTGGGGATTTCAGTCCCACTGTTTCCACTAGGGGGCCCATGGGCTTCCAATTTCCCAACACCCCTCCCCATCAAGGTGTTTACCCACCACATGTGTCATATACCACCCATGTATGTGTCTTAGTTTGTCTTGCCTGTTAATCTACCCAACCTACCTCCCTAAATATACCTACTATCCCTACCCATGGGCAGTTCCAAAAAAAATATCGCCCCATACATAGCTTTCCATTTCACACACGTGTCCACTGGATACATGTAATCTGGTATAATTGGCATCACAACATATTATTGTTGTCCTCACCCCTCTCTCAGGGGGTTGAGTGTCCAAATCTACCTCCAAATTCAGTGTATAGACACAGCTGTTGCTGTAGAAGAAATGGGCAGCTACGGACCTTCCCTACACCCTCCTGCACATCCCTAGCTATTTTCCCCACTGTCATTCCCTCTATGTGCCCCTTTTTCACCACTTTCCTATCAACCCTTTTTTCTTTTCTTTAAAAGAAATTAGAGTGGGGATAAGCAGGAGTAAGCACTTTTAAGCAGCAGTAAGTGGGTTTAAGTTTGTTTGCGTGAGGGTAAGCAATGCCTACACATGTTAAGCAATTTAGAAGCTAACTGAGTATAAGAAACTGTAACTGGAAGTTAGCAGTGCTTACCTCTGTGCAAACCCACGCAAACCCGCTTACAACTGCTTAAAGGTACCTTAATCACCTTGTATCCAACGGTCCTTGTTCTGCCCAGCAACAGAATAAACAGCCTTTGCAAGGCTCAAACCCAAAACCCTACACACCATAGACAAATTGATTTACCACTATGCCATGTCAAATATACATAACCCTGATGTTTTCACAAACATAACATCCAGCCCAGTCATTCAACAGTACAGGAAATGTATGTTATCATGTAGATGTATGTGTGTATGTATATATATTAATATCCAAATAGATATAACATATCTATATATGTAGGTATAGATATATATAGAAATATGTAGAAATACACACACATATATATATATATATATATATATATATATATATATATAGATATATATATATAGGTATATACAGACATACATCTAGAGATATAAAAGGGAACATAACAAAAACATATGTGTCCACATGCACCATTAATGGGGGTGAGTGGCCCCAAATAACCTACATCCTGTACATATAGATATCCCCCCCTCCCACAGCCAAACACGTCTTTCCTGCAATACAATACCAACTGTTGCAAATACCATAACCAGGACCTGACACAACATGGGCACAAGATGTTAACAGTACTCCATCCCACATGTATGATGTTAGGCTGGTATCAGTAACATATCATGCAGTACAGTCTGGCTACCATAGGGAATGTACAATGTGGAAGCAATTAACATTCCTAAGATACATATATACACATATATGCAAATGCATATATATACACATACACACACACACACACATATATATATATATATATATATATATATATATATATATATATATATATATATATATATATATATATATATATATATATATATATATATATATATATATATATATATATATATATATATATATATATAAAAAACTACACATACACACACAGAGAGATATGTACAGGAAGAAACATATGTAGAAGGCGCACACAATACGGAATAGCCACTATGCCTACAGTTGCCACCTTACCAACTGGACACTGTATGAGCCACCCATATAAATGACAATTGCTGCCTGCAACATATACCCACATTGAGGTGAAAGGATGCAACACCACACACAGGTTTGCATACATAGGAACATTTTATTTGTGTACTATTACAGTTGTATATGCCATGTCATATAGCTGTTTAGACACTGACATACATATAAACAGAGTAATGCAACTGTGAAACAGTTATATTAATACAGTAGTCTGGAAAGGTTTACATATGTTGCAGTCTAGGCTGAGGCTTTCAAGTTGTACAATAGTAAAGACAGACTGGGCCACAGGATAACAAACAATCAACAGTAAGTAATGCAGGTATATAGTTCAGCAGCCTCTATCTACACTCTGCACACAATCCCTAGGGAGGGGTAAGGACCTCAGCTGGCACAATGAGATGTAGCTGTTACATAACAAGGGATAACTGACACTATCACAGCCACACTGAGAAACAGAACAGTCTGTATGGCAGGAAGCAGTAGGCTTATATTTACCCACGGTGAATTGTATGGTAATGTACATCCAGATACCTTAAGGCAGTTTACCCCTGATACCCCCACATTGTAGCAGCCTATGTTATTTATGGTGCATCCCCCCCCATAGACTGAATAATACAGGGCCATATACCATTGTTACATACACTGGCCTCTGGAGTGCATAAGGGCAAATATGTATTGTGTAGGTGAAGCCCACACATATATGGATCCAACCCACAATATGTGTGGGGGCCACAACAGCAGTGGACTGATGGCAGGAACTGCAGCATGACATACTTACAGCCCACTGCATAACAACCCCTGACAGCATGTCATATGTACAAAGCCTGGCATGTAGGTGGAAGACAGAGGCTGGAACACAGATCCATATGTGAAATACTGTTGTCATACACTAAGCAAGTTGCTGGTGTTACAGGATAGTCTGAAACATACCCTTAGTCAGGAATATAAAGTTAGAAACACAAATGGATGTAGCCATGTACTGATAGCACTCAACACACTCTGCCAGTGATATATCTGACATAAGACCTGTGTGGCGGACAGACAAAACATAATAGGCAAACCTCTGGCCATCAAGTGGATAGGCCCACAGTTGAGAGCTATGCAGACAGACTGCATTCCAAGTTAGACTGGTATGTACACACAAACCCTGTAACACTGGTGCTATACAATGCATACAACACTACTCACACTCTGTAAAACAACCAAGTACTGAGCAGGAGTGAGAGTGAGAAAATAATAGAAGATAACTATCCAAGATGTAAAATCCACGTAGTTTATTGCAGACAAGAACAAATGGATAAGCGCTTTCACTGTATCAGCTTATCCGTTTGTTCTTGTCTGCAATAAACTACGTGGATTTTACATCTTGGATTGTTATCTTCTGTTATTTTCTCACTCTCACTCCTGCTCAGTACTTGGTTGTTTTACAAAATTTTTTATATTTCTCTGAGCAGGGGCGTTTACTTGTGAAGCAGCAATTTGTCCGACTTTTTTACTACTCACACTCTGTCTGTAGTTCTGGAACCTCCTATAAATATGTAGCTGGCCTGAGTGTGCAGGTTCTCCTGTAAGAAGTATTGTTACCTGCTGTCTGTAACACTGCTGCCCACACATAGGAAGGATGTCCACCATACAAGAAAGGTAAAGGGACCATACCCACATGATGTAGGTATTTATAGTAGTTGTTTGCCATGACAGTGGTAATTAGAAGTACTACACAGCATGCTGCATGCAGGTAGCAAGTGGAGGACACTGATCGGTGCAAAGGCCATCACCTGATCATGTGCATAACCTAAAAAAGCCATGCTGCAATCTATTCAAAGCAGCTCAATCCATTTACTGGAGAGAGACCGAGATATAGAGAGGCACAGAGGCAAGTGTAAGGCACAAAAAAAATCAAGCAAACCATCCAGAAGAGACTTAATTCCCAGAACAGGTATGTGAAGTATATAATGCATGTAACTGACCATAGTACTTGGTCCATAATAATGGGATAGATGATGTGGAATGATTTATATGTGCATTCAGGTGTTGTTGTAATGATGTTCAGCTATACAACTGCTAAGGGCAATAGAGTCTGTCCCTGTGGGTAGTGGGCCATACCCGTCAAGCATGCAGAGCAGCACTGACTGATAAGATGTAAGCCATCATAAGAGTGTGTTTTGTAATGGTAAATATGTATATTACTGTGGCCAATAGCTTGTGGTGGAAGTCATGCCATAATGATGGACACGTGGGTTCCACAGCCCACCTCTTGAAGGATACTCAGGTTAACCTGTATTGTAGCATGCAGGAATGCCATAGGTGCGTAATAGGGTTACCTGAAATCTGGCCCTACATATACCACCCCCCCAATGTCAGGCTGTGTTCATATGTGGCACCTGTCTGTGTTGTAGCAAGGCAGAACAGTGCAGCTGTGCAGGAAGATGTTGTGAGATTGTGGACATGATGTCTGAATGTACCCCATATATATGTATGCATATGTGTACATATATGTATATATATATATATATATATATATATATATATATATATATATATATATATACACACACATAGGTATGTCCACAAATATACAGATATCCATGTGTAGACATATATATATATATATATATATATATATATATATATATATATACATATACATATATATATATATATATATATATATATATATATATATATATATATATATAAAAGCACATATATACATCATATATATATCTACACATATATAGCTATATGCCTATATGCACATGTCTACATATATACAAACACACACACAAACATATATGTATGTAAATACATGTCCCCTATATTACAAACACAGTGCTGCATGCTATGTGTGAGGAAACAGCACACATAGCAATACACACAGATATCTACAGCTGTCAGTGTGTGCAACATGGACAGGTATGTCACATGTGAACCCCTTGTTGGGACCACATTACTATTGTCTGCGAAGTATGGAATGGTAATATGGGAAAGTATGGCAGGTATAGTTGTGGAGGTGGTCAGGGTTGGTAGATATAGAGGACAGCCGACAGGGGTGGTATATGACACATGTGGCGGGTAAACACCCAGGATGGTGTGTGTGGTGTATGATGTGGATGCCCCATGGGCCCCAGTATGGACAAAATGGGAACAAGCCTCCCACCCACTGCTACTCACAACAGCAGTCCATGTTCTGAAGGTGCCTGGCCTGGAGGCTGAGCAGGATGAGCATATCAGCCCTTTGAATGTGTACTGGGTGCCTCAAGGTAATGTAGCACATCCCACATGTGTCTGTGGAGCACTTTATGGAACAGACCCTGGACATGACCTTGGGGGAAAAGGAAATGTCTGTGTGTGCCCCCAGAGGGGGGACAACATCCCCTGAGTTGGTTCCATCTGAAGGTATTGCTGGATCAGTACATGAGGAGGCCCCAGGGTGGGTCACACATGTGATGTGGCCTGGTAACATGGGCAGATGAGTTTAGAGAGGTGGTTCTGCTGGCCAATAGTACATATACATGCTATTGTGTCACTGTTATAGAACATATGTTGGTAGTAATAGTCTACACAATCCCGGAACATGTCCAACAGCATGCATAGATAACCCCAATAACACAGAATGTCAGATGTGCAGCAACCACATAGCAAGCATACCACAGGCATATATGGAACCATAGTGGCCTTGGCAATGGCATGCAGGTGAATAGTCTGTAACAGGCCAGCAATGATAGTGTCCACACAGGGAACATGGCTACAAACACATTGCACAAAGTGTGGTAAAATACAATATCTGCCCCACTGGTAGGTGTGCTGTAGCCAAACCTATTCAGTTGTGTGTACAGTTTGTTGTTGCTAATATGGTGGGGGGTGACAGTGATGTGTATTAAGAACTGTGGTGACCTTGCTGCATGACTTGCTCACACCTGTGTCCATCTTTATGTCTTTCACCCAAAATGTCCCATGGAAGGCTTTCAGCTTACTCAGCAGCTGAAAACAGCATTCTGGTGAACCACATCATACAGCACTACCTTGTCTTGTTTGGCCGGGCTGCCCATGATCAGCAGGAGTGGACTGCCCTGTGGAACGACCTAGTCCACAGGGTCGGTGATGTCAGACTGCACAACAACAGATATGAGCAGGTCCAACATCATTGTTCTGACCTGCTTCGCAATGCCTGTTGGCATGCTGCTGCAGCCTGGGGTGATCACCTCGCCACGGGGGGCCATGCCATCCATCTCCCCTGACATGTGTGGAGGAGCTCCTAGCCAGCCACGTGGCAACTTCCCATCTGCATAGCCACCAACTGGCGAACACCATTGTGGAGGTGGGTGCTACACACGCACCCACCGATGAGCATGCAGGTAAGGCCACAGGGCACATCAGCAGACCACTGTTGCGTATACTTCCACATCTGTACAGGTAGATCATGCATATCTGACATGTCATATATAGTTTGTTGCTTCATAGTAGTGATAAACAGATGTGCATATGTGGTAGCATTGTGGACATGTACTGTTGATGTATTGTAATGCTGCACCCACCTTGTAGCAACACCACAGGTGTGGCCACTGACTTTGCATCTCTCACCCTCTTATGTAGGTCCCTCTGGTATAACACCAAGGCAGCAGCCTGTAGCTGATGAGTATGGTTTATGTAGATGCTTGCCAATACACTGGGCATGTAATGGCTGTGGTATATTCCATGCACACATCTAACACACCTACCCAGAATGCATGCTGTACATGTGCACATACTGTTGCTGTTAAATGCATGACATCACAGTGGTGACTGTGATGGGGTATTGGAAGGATATGTCAGACACCTGCAAGATAACTAACTTCCTGTCATTATGAAATGTATCCACAGGGACTAATATAATGGTGGGAGACATGGACTACAATAGGGTCATGTTTGGAACAACCCCTATGTACAGTGCAACATCAGTGTATATATCTGTAGGACAATGGCAACTGTTGCAGAGTTACACTGTGGCATAAGATATTACTGTGGTCCACATTATCAGCTAGGATTAGGCTGTAACATGTGGTGTTCAGTGTATGGGACACTGCAAATTGACACACATGTGTAGGCCTTACTTGTCAAGCATCTGCAAAAAGGCTGAAGGTGGGGGGGTGTCAGCATGACATACCAGTGCACTGCAGCAGGGATTCTAAGGATGCTAAGAATGGCTCTATCTGCACATAGTCAGGTTCAGGAACTGTGACAGATGTAACCCCAGCCCCACAGCAATAGTGACAGCAGTGTGTGAACACCAAGGGATGTGCACATGAGTAGACCTTCCAATCATGCAGAATAGGGGGACATGTGTAGGGCAGACTGAACATACACTGGCAAATGCAGATGGCTCATGCTAGTATACCCCTGCCAGGAGTAGTGACTGCTGTAGTACACATAACAATAGGTGCAACAAACCATCATGATAAGGGTGTGCACACATATGCCCAGATGGAGTGTATGCATCGTGGTCAGCATCTGCACACCTAAAACATTCCGTAGACACTGCATGTGGAAGTACAGGACATATGTCACATATCGGGCTCATGTACTGTTAATATATGCAGTGATGTGGTCCCATAGCAGATCAAGGATGGGTGCGTCATATCATAAGGGTGTGTACACCCCCCATAGCCACAGTATGCTGTGATGGTTGTCAGTGTAATAGTATTGGATTGGTCATACATGATCCGCTGATGTTGAGAGGTGTAAATCAGACATCAGGCATTCACAGATGACATCTGTCCACATATCATCCCAGGTATGTGTTGCTGAAAAAACATCAGGGCAGTGTGCATTAAAGCTGGCATAGCTGACACAGTACTACACATTCAGCAATGGGTTATACACCTGTGAGATGTGGTGCACAGTACATGGCAGGGTGCAGTACAGGTGCACAGCAATACTGTGTATATGGGTGCAGTGGTATCCAGGGAAAGGGGCATCACCTAGTGACACAGCACATGCGTCACACATATGTATACTGTTGCTAGCATGGATTGTTATAGCTGCACTGCATGCTGTTGTGTACCATATGTTATGCATGTTGACAGATGGGTAATAGGAACTGTGTGTACTATCATTGTGCAACCTCACCTGTATGTGTGTGTGCACATCCTGGTGGGTAGTTAGTTTATCTGTAGGGTCACTCTGGTGAAGTGGAGGGAGGCTGATGCATATAGGATGGATGTGTGAATGTGTGTGTGCTTGTATGGGTGGCCATGTATGCACATGTGTGATTGTGGGGTTGTTCATACAGCAGTACCTCCCTTTGGGATTGTGCAGTACATGGACATGAACTGCCACATTACACACCAGGAATACCTGTCATGTATGTAATCACAGGACAGCTGATAGTATAATAAAGTCTGTAGCATGGGACAGGCATTGAGAGGGAAGGTAGACACCATGTATACCCTTAATATTGCATTCAGCAGAGAGGTGACTGACAACCCACGTATACAGCACTACAGATGCTTTGGGGAAGTACTAGTCAACACCAGGGAGTGTATCCATATATTACAGTTGTCACATGATAGGGTGATTGAGCAGCATATCTGGCATGTACTGAGCAATACATACACATGGCACTCCAGTCCGTGATATTATGGAGTGAACATAGTAGCCCACTCATATAGGGGCAATGCTCATGATGTCTGGACATACACAGGGTGAACACTGAATGACAGCAGTGAGGCCATCTAAAACCACTACACACAGGTAAGGCAGGTAATGCAGTAACAGGTCTTGTGTTGTGATCACTTGTCTAGGCATTTAAAGGACTGATATGTTAATGAGTGGTATCAATGTGTGTATGTTACCAAGTGTGATGCAGGATGGGAGCACATGGAAATATACGTGGCACTGTCTGTAAAGTCACAGACGTGTGTGTATGTGTGTGTGTGTGTGTGTGTGTGTGTGTGTGTGTGTGTGTGTGTGTGTGTGTGTGTGTGTGTGTGTGTGTGTGTGTGTGTGTGTGTGTGTGTGTGTGTACTGTTATGCAATGCTGTACAGGTTTTAAAGTGCATTTATTGTTTTCCCCCACAGGTGGCAAGGTGAGTCAGGGTCTCTTCTGCATGCAATCTGATGTTGGTGTCCATACAGACACTGAAGATGATGATAGTACTGTTGAGGCACAGGTGGAGTTGTCATGGGCTGAAACAGCATCATTTGACATCCCCCTTTTAGCCACCCCAACCCCGCACAGTTTCAGTGCCTATGCATATCCCATCACCAGTGGCCATAGCGGAGGGACAGTTGGTGTTTGGTGGCAGTGCACAGGAAAGTGTGATAACCATACCTACTGTATCTGGTCACAGCAGGCATATCCAGATGTCTGTAAGGGCACCACATAGATGGTCCAGGGTGCTCATGGTAGGGCTGCTGGTCATCATGCCCCTGGCAGATGTAACACAGCTGGTATCAGCAGGTGCATGTTTTAGGTTGTCATGGTGGCGCAGGCACATATAGAATGTTACACCAGACAGGGCCTGAGGCTGCAGAGGGCTGCTGTCACATCTGCAAGAGACAATGTCCGTGAACTGGCTGGTGCCATCTGTGAGTTAAATGAGTTAATGGATAGATGGTCTAGTGAAATGATGACCTTCATCAACCGTGGTCTGTGTGTGCTTCAACATGTGCTGGGAGTGCAGCAATGGCTGCATGGAAGTATGCCAGCAATGCCAACAGCTGGCAGTCAATATGGACATGCTAGGACACCAATGGGCTCCTGTAGTGGCAGTACCAGCTCCAGCACTGTGGGGGGGGGTGCTGTCCACACCACACCACAGCAGGCCATGAGCATGTGGTCCTGGCCAGTCCCAGGAGGGACCTGGTTCTAGGGGACATTTGTCATCATCAGGTGAGAGTAGCACATCGAGGTCTGTACCTAGATGTGCCCATGGAACCCCTGGTAGGCACAGTCTACGTGCCCATGGCCACAGTGAACTTCACACCCTGCCAGGTATGGTCTGCAGTTGTCCATAAACACCTGTGTAGGGCAGCCACATGGCAGAACTGTGTGCATGCATACTCACACACTATACAAACACACCTAGGGCGACCCCATACCTACACACATCACATAACCACACCCAGTTCCCCTTAGTACACCCCTGACCCACACACACACAGTGTCAAATGTATGGCCCACCCTCGGCCTCTGACATACCAACAACACACCCTGTGAATATGATGATACCATCGATGCAGGGACAGGCTAATATGGTTCTGATGCACACAGTGACTGTACTACAGTGTACCACAGTACTGCAGCGTAACATGTTGTAAGGAGTAAAGTGTAATTTATATATGTCAGGTAGTGTAGCCATCCAGAAATTATGCATTATAACTGTTAGTAACACTGGTTGATTGTGGTCTCTGTAATGTTATCCATTTGTGTTGTAGGTGTACATGTGTCAGCACGAGGATGATCTGCAGTCATATACTGCAATGGGGTATGGCACTGTGGTGATGCAATGGCTGTGACATATCTGGGGTACAGTTGAATACATGTCACAGGTTTGTATAACAGTTATTGCCTGTGCCAAATGGACAGGCGACCCACTGCGGGGAGTATAATCTGCAACCTGATGTAGACCCATCCACATACATGCACACTCTTACTTGGCAACACTAGGACTAGAAACCTAACTAGGTATGTAGTGATACTGAAGTGTGAGGCTTCCATTGCACACACCAAACGGCGTTTAGGGAAAGGTGTGTTCCAGGTTACATGTTACATGCAGAACATCCCCAGACATGTACAGTATGCTAATGGGGGGTGTAACAGGTGCATGTGGACATTATATATTGTGACATATCTTCATATACACATTAACAGACACATAACAGGCAGACACACATCTGAGAGACCTGGGCCTATCATTGCTAACTAACTTGACTGTGTGTCCAATGTGTTACAGCTAGGCTGCACACAGCACATGCATAACTGGCCTGGATTGTGGTATCAGTTACCTGTATGGTTGATGGTGACAGTGGTAACCATAATGTGGTACATGGGACATGTACCGTCTGTACCTTGGTGTAATGACAGTGTACACAACACCCACATCCCCCAGTGGATATTGTACTCCCTGAAACCCATGATGACACTCTGACATACCCACCATCACACATTGGCCATGACTGTGATACAATCCATTGTAGATCCCAACCCAACAGTGTAGTACAGGGATATGCATTTAATGCACATGCCACATGCATAGTAGGGTGTTGTATTGTCATACCTCACCTATGGGGAGCAACAACACTATCTGTACTACTTTGTGGCAATGGGTATTGTAATAGGAGTCTGTGGCCTCAGAATGCTGTACCCTACAGATAATCGGACATGCACACATACACACACTTGCCAAAACACAATGGGTATCCCATGCCTATCAACCCATTTGTACAACACTGTTGTGCTGGCACTGCAAGGCTTGTGTAGCTGGTATGGAGAGGAGCTTAACAAGGTACATGTAATGTCCCATACAGCAGAAGCCACAACTGGCTATGGCAATGGGTGTTGCGGTGGTTGTGAAGGCCCTCATGGAATTCCCACATACAGGCGTGCTAACACACAGACACTGTTATACTCAGTCATGCACATGTACACATGTGTCAGTACTGGGGTGCATCACTCCAGGTGGCCATAGCTGTGTACCTAGCTATTGTCCAAAGAGAGATGGGTTATGTAGGGGTTGTGTGTACAGTGGTAACCTGCCACATGCCATGTGGCAGCAGGCAATCTATCGATAGACACTATTGTGGTGGCCGTCAGGGTGAGGGTGACATGCATTAGCCATTCCTCCAGGTGCATCCTGTACATGGCCACTGAGGGGATGAAGCTGACATGCATGCAACATGCATTACAACACATGTTTAGTGTCTGTGATGGAGACCTGTACCCAAGCATGTTCTGTTGACTGTGGTAGTGTAGTGGAGGTACCTGTGGCATGTGATGCGTACAGGTTGTTATCTCTAATATATGCCAGTTCTTACTTTGCTGGGTAAACACATCAGTGTCTATCAAGCTTAGGATACCTGTACATATCCCAGCTGGATACCTGCCATCTGCATATCTGTACAGGGACTGACAATCATCAGCTTGACAAGTAGCTATGCAGTAGGATGAATATGTTGACAGATAGATGTTTGACAACAATATTTATGCCATAAATACATGTCAGGAGCCCTCGCTATCATGTGCTGTACAGACGGAATCTACAGTTACATTCCACATGTCAGATCATTACCCAGTAGGGGTTATATACACTGCAACATAGCTCACACACCAGGGATATAACAGGGAGACCTCAGAGTCCAGCTATGCCTGCAGGTGTTCCTGTTGTCAGTACTACATTTAGCACTCTACTCTTGCCTGGGTAAGCACTGTCAACAGTAGTACCGCCATGATACACTACATGCCAGTGTGACAGCATGTACCCTGGGCTACTACCCCTGTATGTAACACATTCACACAGATAGTGCTGCACAGGCCTCATATACATCTGTGTCCCACACATGACACTCACACCCTTGCTACTGTAATGGCAGCACATAGTCACATGTATTGTACATGGCATTGCATACACTTATTACAGATGTCATTACCCTGTTATGTTATCAGACTGGGTGGTGTGAACTGGTTACCAGTGCTAATCCATGCTTAGCAGGTATCAGCATTGTTGCAATATAACAGCTAAGCTGATTCGTGCACTGGTAAGGGAAGCCTACACTGTGTAAGCACCCGTACATTTACCCGTAGCTTAGCAGCGCTTTCTGTTGCACAAACCTGCACAAGCAAGCTTACTAAAGCTGCTCAAAGCTGCCTTAAGCACTCTGCATCTGACAGCCCTTGTTCTTCCCAGTGACAAAATGAACAGCCCTTGCAGGTCTTGAACCCAGGACCCTGCATACTAAAGTCACAACATTTAACCACTACGCCATGGCCACTATGAAGACAGTTATTGTTTTTCCACTATATCTGTCAATACATATATTGATTAGTATTGAACAATTGCCTTTACTTCCACAATTGTGTAGTACTTGTTATTAATATGACTGTTGCATCACATATGTTTTATCATAATGTACACATAGTGGATACATATGGTGAGATACATCTGGGAGAGTATACACAACTGTGAGGTTAACAGGAATATGGATATATACCTATAATAGGTTGATATCTATCTACATGTGCATACACATGTATCTTCATACATATGACTCATCTTCTATCCACCCTCCTCTATGCCTCTCCCATCTTGACCAATCTCTGCCAAACTGATCTAAATAAAATGTAATCTTGCTACAACAAGATTGCCAAGTTTGCTACTGAAGCCTCATATAGGTTCCACCACTGTCTATCCCTTAAGCAGCTCAACTGGCTTGAGTTGCCTCATATACTTCTACTCAATCAACTCTCTATAGTGCACAAACTCTACTACCTTCCTGAGATAACTCCAGCACTTCAGCACCTAATTCAGCCCACATTCCCTCAAGAGCCTTAAGATCTAGTAACCAGAACATCATACCTGTCATCAAACATAAAACTGAAGCTGGTAAGTCCCTCTTTGCCAACACCATTGCCAAAAATGGAACACACTACCAAGCCAAATAACTTCTACCACCTCTGTTAGTCAATTCAAAAAACTCCTGAAAACCCACTATCTAAGTAACTGGCTATGCTCATGCCACTCACCAGGATAATCCATACCAAGAGAATTTGTCAGGGTACAGCTATGTATAAACAGTTTCTCCCCTGAAAGCTTCCAAACCCATACATATTTACCTTACAAAACTTATAACTGCAAAAGAAAAAAAATGTACCTCTGATTGTCTACTGTAAGAAATTTTAATCACTAGCATGATGTCATGTTATGTGTATATATGCTATATGTATGTTTGTTAATAACCAGCATGTTGTCCTGATGTGTATATACGCCACATGTATGTATGTTCTACTTCTTTTTGCTCTCATATAATGTATTGTAATGTGGAGCTTTTCTCCCCTGGCCTCTGCTGAAAATGGACCTGTGTCCAGTCAGACTTTCCCAGTAAAGAAATGTAAAATAAAAATAAATAAATAAAATGTCTGTGTACACATCTGTATAGTGCAACATATATATGGCCATGTGTACATCTCTTTGTATGTGTGTGTGTGTATATGTGTGTATATATATATATATATATATATATATATATATATATATATATATATATATATATATATATATATATATGTATGTATATACATATATATATGTATATACATATATATATCTAGATATATCTAGATATATATATATATATATATATATATATATATATATATATATATATATATACACACACACACACACACACACACACACACACACACACACACACACACCCACACACACACACACACACACACACACACATATATATATGTATATACAGATATATGTATATATAGCTATATATGTATGCACACCCTATGTGTTCATATATGCCTATTTATGTAGATATATATGTAGATATCTATAATTATATGTGCATACAGGGTTCCAGTCCACTTACAGTATGCCTGACACACACCCGTATGATGTCAGCTAACTCCTAGGCTTGCACCAAGCTACTCCTGCTGTTTCACTGTTGGGTGCTGACTAGCATGCAGGGGGAATCTGGGATTTAGTATCATTCCCCTCATTTGCATAGGATTGCTTGCTGATGCATAGTTACAGATCCCACACTGAACCTCCCCCCTTAGCAGCCACTATTCACTAGCCATGTTGTCTTCTGCCTGCTATTGAGTATAATGGCAAAATATTGAATTTGGTTAGAATGCTAATTTTTTGTTTTTTTCTTATTTTTTGCCCGATCCTGTTTGTGCACCGCTGCCCTACGCTTAAACAGCCGAAATCGGCAAAAAAAAAAAAAAATAAAAGTTGATTTTTATATTTTTACAACTGTGTTCCATTCCAATGGCCTTATACCTGGCCATTGGCATGCTTTCTACATAACATCCACCCTTTATTTGGAGCTGTCATGGCTCTGTTTTGTAGTTTGCAAAAATGGACTCCATTAGTGGCGTAGTACATTTCTGCAGATTATACTAGTCCTGCACAGCCATTTTCCAGCTTCCTGGATCACAAATTCACCTCATTTTCATGGATTTCTCCTGCAAATGGGGTAATTTCCATACAGGGGCTGAGTCCGTGCAGGACTAGTGCAGGAATGCTCGTGCACATCCTTACAGCTTATTCCTGGATCACACGGCAGACATATTGCTTGCTGGAGCTCATGCACAAGTCTAGCACACCATGCAGGGCTTGCTGAATCCGGGGGAATATCTGCAATAATTCCTTTTCAAATACTGTTGGCAGCATAAATTCACTTGCTAAGTATGCTGTTTTCCCATCAGCATTGAATTTATCAAATAAGCCTTTTTTCTGAGTGATAATTTATACATTCTCCAGAAAAGACAGGTTTGTTTTATTTCTTCCATTGGTTTCCCATTTCAATTTACTTGAGTATTTAGTCCCAAATTTTATACCTAACACGGAAATTTCATTTATTGTAAAATATATATTCCTGATCTTTACTACATTAGCTAAGCCTTTACTTTTCTCTTTATTTAAAGGCATCCCTATCTTCTCTAGGCACTCATTTGTGCAAGTAGTTTCTCTTTATTTAAAGCCATCCCTATCTTCTCTAGGCACTCATTTTCACAAATGATTACTTCTTTTATCCAAATTTTGTTTTTTGCAATTATAATGTTATCTGCATACGTTAACAGAACTGGAATTCTTAACCCTTCAGGTGTTATATACCCCACCACCTTCATTTTGTAATTTATTTCACATACTATCACATTCATAACTAATGCAAAGAGTATACAACTCATTGGACATCCTTGTCTTACACCACTCTTCATATGCACCTCTTGGCATGACCAGACACTTACAAGTATATTTACTTTATTATTACTATATGCTGATATACATAATTTCCTAACTTTCTCACTCACTTATATTATAGTTTTTCATTATTACCCATAAGATTTCATGTTGAATTGTGTCAAACAACTTATTAAGGTGTCCTATCATGATTTTGTTTCTTATTTTCAGTTCATATCATCTGCAATTTCTCTAAGTATAATTAATAATTCTTGACAACCCTTCCCCTTTATACTGTATATGCTATCTTCCATAATATTTTCCATTTTTAGTTTCTAATTCCTTATGTATTTTTTTCATAAAAATCTTATCATTATCATTCAGTACTGTCTCCAGTTTAATTGTCTTCTATTTTTTCTTCTTCCATATGTATTTAAATATTCCACTTTAGAATTCTTTATACATAAAACCTTCACTGAACCATTCATTCAAATTATTTAAAAGATATGGGTCCAGAATCATGAATGGCCAAATTCCGTGCAGGTACAGTGTAGCAGCTCCTGCATGCAATATGGCCGCTGTGCGATCCAGGATACGGCCATTTTCGTGTGCACGAGTGGCCCTATACTGTTCTTGCACGGAATTCTGTTCAGTATGCAAATCACCTCATTGGCTAGTGAATACCATGCAAATGAGGTGATTTTGTGATCCAGCAAGCTGAATGGATTCCGTATAGGAACAGTGTCAGTGCAAAAATGTATTTGGCTAGTAGCCGAATACATTTTTGCATCTGACAAAACAGAGGAATGGCAGCTCGTGAAAAGCATGTATTATGTAGAACAGAGTAGCCAATGGCCAAATATAAGGCCATAGACATTAAAAGGCACATAAATTTGATAAAAATAAAAACTTTTATTTTTTTGACCGATCTCGGTAGTTTAAGCTAAGGGCAGCGCTGCTCAGACACGGGGGTGCTGAAAATTTTTTAAAAAAGGGAAAAACTGCCTTTTAACAGAAATCTGCAGTCTGTCATTATAGTCAATGGCAGGCAGAATGTAAGTAAGACATGGGAGCACTGGTTGCCAAGGGGAAAGGGTGTGCTTGGGAATTGCAACTATGGACCTGCACACTGGGGTATGAAAATGAAGGGACCTATACTGACTCACAGATTTCTACCTACTGAAAGCCTGCACCTAACCATGCAGGTGCAGGAATAGGGAACCATGTAGGCAGGACAAGAGGATGACTTCAGTAGGGGGTGTGTCATGCTTGGTGTAAACTTATTGGAGCCCTGCTGTATGTTTGTTCTTAGCTAGGCAGAGCTAAGTAAGGGTGTGTGTCTCATATTGTTGAGCACTGTTTTTCCTGCTTAAACAGGTGTGCGCACAATGCACCAGGTTGAAAAAAAAAAAAAATGGAAATACCAGCTCAGTTCACATCTGAGCACTAGGTATGCCCGACGCACCTGGGGGCCTAAACTGGAAGGCAATGGGAAGGGAAAACAGCAGTAGGAAGTGAATCAAGGAGAACTAGCATAGCTGGAAGGTGAACTGTATCAGAATCAGCCTATTACACAGGCAGCAGCCCAGCCCAGCACAGTACTATAAACTATGCAAACCCCTTTCACTCTAGTTTTTCCCACAAACTCTACACCACCGGTGTACACATACGGGGGACATTTTACCTGACAAAACTAACAAAATGATAGGGGCTGCTGTTGCTCTCATATATCAATATGTGCAAGTGCCTGAGGGTGGAGAGGATGTGAATGCTGATGACCATCCCACAGTGATGAGGAGGAGAAGAGTGAACAGACCCAGGGTGACCTACCAGGGCCAACATGAGCTGGAAATAGTGGAGCGCTATATGGTGGACAGGGACATCCTATAGCAAATTGTTGAGTTGTGCTGGCCTTGCCTCACACACAGAACCAACAGAGGGGAACCCATCCTAGTGGATATCAAGGTATGTGTAGGCTTACAAATACTAGCCACAGGTACCTTCCAAAGGGCAACTGGGGATATCGTGGTGATCTCACAGGCATCAGCATCCAGGATACTCCACCAGCTCTTGGATGCGATGTCAGCACATGCCGGTGAGCACATATATTTCCCCATCACCCATGAGGCGTTGACCAGCAGTATGCGTCTCTTCCACCAAATAGCAGAATAACCTGAGGTAGTGGGTGCTATAGACTGCAATCACATACACATCAAATAACAACCCAGCGAGTGGGGTAGGGTCTACATAAACCGAAAGGGCTTCCACTCCATCAATTGCCAAGTCGTGTGCGATGCCCAGGGCATTATCTTGAATGTGTGTGCTGGCAGCCCTGGAAGCTATCACGACCTCCACATCTGACATTTGACACAGCTTGCAGACTTCTCAACCAATCGGGGACAAATTTCAAAAGAATCAGGGACAAGTCAAGAAAAAATCAGGGGCAATCAGGGACACTTTTAAAGTATTAATGCTATTAACTTGAAACATTGATAGAATCAGAGCATATGAATTAATACACATTTTCTGAAGTAAAATAAGTCTATAACTCTTAATTATTGTCATTATTCATTAAGTGTAATTCACCACCTTTCCTCCAAAAGTCACTGGTTTTAGGAGGGATTAAGAGGGACAGAGCTAAAATTTGAGTCAAAATAAGGTACGTCCCTAAAAATCAGGGACAGTTAAGAGGTACAGTCATTTGCCAATTGGGACATCCCATATGGCCACCTAGTGGGGGATGCTGGCTACGCACTGGAGTCGTGGCTGATGACACCCCTCAGAAATGCAGACACACCTGAACAAGAACTCTATAATGAAGCACACGCAGAAATCAGACTCATAATAAAGCATGTGTTTGGGATGCTCAAGTCACGGTTCCACTGCCTGGACATATCCAGTGGAGCCTAGCAGTACTCTCCAGCTACATATACACAAATGTTCATAGTATGTGCCATGCTACACAATATAATCCTGCAGAAACAGCTGCAACAGGAGCAGCACAGGGCAAGGCTACAAAGCCCCCCCCACCACCATTGTCAAGGCCAGCACAGGCACAGAGGGACTTGGAGGAGGAACCACCTGAGACTGCCCATGTAGGCAGAAGGAGGCATGCCCAGTATGCCCAAGCATTAGCAAAGGGGCAACACATAGCAAATACACTGACATGGTAGGGACCCAGGGATTGACACCTTTCTCTGACTCGCACATACAGTAAAATGGATGCCAGATATGACACCACCTGTGCTTTACCATGTATTGGGAGTGTACTATATGCATCCAACATAGTCAGCCCTCCAACACCATCCTCAATACTGGCCCAGTCACAAGGTAAGTCACTCTTCCTATCAATTACTGAATGGAGCAGTACGCTCTGATAGTTGTATCTATGGCATGGATGCGAGCATGCAAGGGAATTGGGTAGCTGAATGGGATGGCAGCAGAAACTGGACACCTATATGGGCAACATAAAATCCATAACAAATACTGGTGTCAACACACTAGGCAATACTAGACAAGGTGACAAATCCCACTGCAGTACATGTGGTGGCCCAAATGTGTGTCTATAGGACACACACATGCATGTCAGTGAGGCTCACATACCCACCACCAGCCTCAGCCAGCAGGACAGGTGTAGATGACCATAAAGAAAGGCTATGCTAAGGCCTCCAATTGATGGCAATGGTGAACAGCCCCCCTCAAGACCTACACAGACAGACTGCAACAGGTCTGGCAGTTGTATGTTAGTTCTGAAGGGTAAGAAGTCTGAAACTGAAATGTAGTTCAATAAAACCTAAGATCTGTACTCCACTGATATGCCTCCAGTCTGCATGATAGGTTAGAATACAAAATGATGTGGAAGCCAACAGAGTATCTGACATACCAGTACAGTCATAGCACAGTTAACAGTTGTCAGATGTGCCCCCCCCCCACAATCTTGCACAGGAGGAGAAGGCAACTACACACACCACAATACCAGTCTCACATAACTCAACCACACCACTGAATCAAACACATAAACACACTAAGACATACTCGGAGGCTCTGAGTAAAAATTTACCTAAACAGCAGAGGCCTCCAAAGCAGACACCCAAGCAACTGCAAACTCAATACACCACACAAACAACACATAAACAACAAAATCAGTGTGCAAAGCAGTCACTGCCCCTAAGGCCAAATACAACACCAAACATACTTGTCATAGGTGACTCCATAGTCAGACACACTGACGTCCCGCTCACCAGACTGAGTAAGGAGAAGATCACAGTAAGCTGCCTGTCGGGCGCTAGAATCCGCCACATAACACAAGCACTCAGGTCTCTCAACAGCAGGTACAAGTACGACTCAGTCATTGTCCACGCTGGTGTCAATGACCTGAGACGTACCTCCTGGACTACATGAAAGAGACATTGAGGAGCTCTCTGATTATGTAGCCCAGGCAGGTATGACCCTGACCTTGAGCAGTATCCTACCTTCACCTAGAATGATGCCACAATACAGTGATAAGATGATTAGCTTTAATAATTGGCTTAAATTCTGGTGTCATTCAAAGGGGATCAATGTCTGTCTGCCTGGGATGACATGCTGGACAAGCCACGCTGCTTCAAGGGACGGCTTGCACCTGTCACCCCTAGGCTTCCAGATATTGGCAAAGGCTCTTGCCACCCCATAGTGCCTTTTTAGGCAAGGCTCAAATTCTAAACCTACCACCCTAGAACACAAAAAGTAAAAAACTAAGGGTAATGCTGCTCAATGCCAGAAGTCTCAATCTCAAGATGCACACTCGAGGCCCTTCTCAGTATGGAGAACATCGATGTCTGTGCTGTGACAGAAACCTGGTTCAAGGCTCCTGAGAGCACCCCAGCACTAGCAGGTTTCACCTCATATCATGTGTTCCGGCCCCAAAATCCGGACAACACCAAGAAAGGAGGGGGGGTGTCCATATTCATAAAGGACACCCACACCTCAAGGTTGATGGCAACGCACGATGCATCGGAGACCATCCAGGTGCAATTAACCATAGGCAAGACTGCTCTGCAAATTGTAGCATGTTACAGGTCACCCTCTCAAACTCAGGAACCTCACATGGCCTTCCTGAAAACAATGGAGGGGATAAATGTATCTCCAAACACCATCATACTAGGTGACTTCAACTACCCTAATATAGACTGGGAACACTACTCAAGCCCAAACACTCTAGCCCAAAGGTTCCTGGAGTTCATAAACTCAAATGCCATGGAACAACTAGTCACCATCCCCACAAGAGGAGAAAACATACTTGATCTCATCATCATGAACATAGGATCACAATGTTCAACACCGGAAGTATACCCCTCACTGGTGAGATCAGATCATAAACTAATCTCGCTGGAGGTCCTCATCCGCCCCACCTGAAATAAAAAAGACCACAGTGAAAAACTTCTCAAAAGCCGACTTCACACTTCTAAAAACTAGTGTGGTCTCCTTTAAGGCCCCTGAGCCAGTGGTAAACATTACTCAAACCGCTGAATCACTTACAAATGCCTTCTACCAGCACCTACAGGACTGCATGGATCAGGCAATCCCAAACAAAACTAAGACTCTTTGTACCAAAGGCAAGCGTCCAGTCTGGTGGACTCCAGCCATAAACAAGCTCTACAACAAAAGGAGGAAGCTACTACAAGATAGAGCAAAATCCTTGAAAGGTAAGACACCTTTGATCATTATAAGTAAAAAACTAAGAGCTCTCATAAAATCATCCAAGGCAAATTTTGAGAGAAAAATCGCCAAGGATTCAAAAGAAAATCATAAGGCCTTCTTTAGCTATATTAGAAACCTAGGAGGAAACTCCCAGATATGCTCAGAATTAGTTCAAAATGATGTGAAGATTACTGAACCTACACACATTGCCAACATACTGGCTGACAGGTTCAGTGCAAACTTCTCCCCCCCTCCCCCCAAAAGGAGAGATATCTATACCAGAGGATTGTAGCCCCCCAAACATCTCCAACGCCCAGGTGAGAACTGCTCTCTCCAAAGCAAAAAACACAGCATCCATGGGACCGGATGGTGTCCCCGGCTGTGTGCTCCATGAACTCAATGAGGAATTAAACCCACAGTTAGGACAGCTGTTTAATCTTAGCCTCACCTCAGGATACGTGCCCAAGGAGTGGCGCACGGCGACTGTGGTCCCACTTCACAAGGGCGGTGCCTCCACCGACCCTGGAAATTACCATCCCATTAGCTTGACAAGCCTTATCTGCAAAGCCATGGAGAGGATCATAATGGAACTCATAAATAAAGACATAGGGAACTTGCAGACTTTGGATCCAACCCAGTTTGGCTTTGTCAAAGGCAGATCATGCCTTTTAAACTTGGTTGACTTTTTCGAGACAGTCACCAAGGCCATTGATGAGGGAAAGGCAGTCCATACAGGCTACCTTGACCTGGCAAAGGCCTTTGACACAATACCCCACTCAGGTATCATCAAAAAACTCATCAGCTTGAATGTAAACCCATACATCACAAGATGGGTTGCAAACTGGCTAAGTGACAGAACCCACAGGGTCAGAGTTGCTGGAGCCATGTCAGACTCAAAGCCTGTCACAAGTGGTGTCCCACAGGACTCAGTCCTGGGTCCACTCTTGTTCGGCATCTACTTTTCTGAAGTACAAGCAAACACAGGAGGGTTATGGCTGACAAAGTTTGCAAATGACTGCAAACTGGGCGCCATAGTCGAAAACACATCTGACACAGATATCCTTCAGAAGGGCCTCACAGAAACGGATAACTGGTTCCAGAGCCATGGCCTAAAGTTAAATGCCAAGAAATGCATAGTCATACCCTTCGGGAAAAACAAGGTTACCCCTAGCTACCATATAGGTGGCAATCCACTGAGCACAGAAGAAGTCATCAGGGATCTGGGGACCCAGGTTGACAGTAGCCTTCGCTTGACACTCATGTTGCTAAAGTAGTTAGGAAAACCTTCTACATTGCCCACCTGATCATGAAGGGATTCACATCTAGATCAAGGGAGGTCATCGCCCCTGTACTCATCACTCATTAGACCTATGATTGAGTACAATGCCCCATTCGAATGTATCTGACCAGACACCTGCAGCAGCTGGAAAGGCCCCAAAAGTTCCTCATCAAAAGGATAAAGGGTCTCAAAAATATGTCTTATGCTGCCCGACTGAAAGAACTCCAGCTCTATTCAGTCTCATACCGCTTGCTCAGAGGTGACCTGTGCCTGACATATAAGGCCATGTCAAACCCTGATTTGATGAATATGCTTCACCTCAAAAAATCTAGATCCCTCAGAACCACAACGGGAGACTTAAACCTTGACACGGTTATTAATAGAACATGCTGGAGGGACAGATTCATCACCCAGAGACTCCCTATGCTGTGGAACAAAATCCCGGTACATGTGAGGCAGAGCACCTCGCTGGCCTTGTTCAAGAGGAATCTTGACCAATGGATGGGGGATCGCAGATATACCCCAGGGATTACTTCAGTGTCACTGCTTGACAGAGGCACAGCAAAATAATAGGCATAGTTTTATTCAAACTAAAGGGGTGGCGAAAGCCAAATAACTATGGGCTAGGCTTATAAATGCCCTTGGGCAGATAGCCTAGTATGAACCTATGAACCTATGTACGTGTGAGGAGTAGTATCAGTGAAGCACAGATTACCTGAGCTGGCTCAATCTACAGGATAGATTGCTGCATGTGTACAATATTCAGGGGTCTGTGTGTTAAGTTGTTGTGTGTTCAATATTGTCTGGAAGTGGTCAGCATGTAGGCATGGAGAGTTGTGTCTTGATGGCCTTTGGGCAGTACTGTGGTTGACAGGGCCATGTTCCGACAACTGCAGTGCCAAACATAATGCTTCTCAGCAATACCCATGTCAGCAGTTGTTCATACTCACTGTTCAGATGTCAATATCTGTCACCATCTGAAAGATGGACATGCCATAAATGTAGCCCCATACATACACACTGCACATAGGTGGACGTACCCTAGACAGAGTGCATAAAATATAACTGTCAGCTGCACACAACATTGGAATTATACATACAGGTTAGCAGCACATTAGTTGTCCGTGTAGTATGGAATACTGATGTAGTCTGGCCAATCACTGGCAGACCACAAAAGGCACAGTTATGAAGTAATGAGAGACTGCCTATGTCACTGCAGAAGGCAGCATAAGGGGAATGTCCCAGGTATAACTGTGAATCAGCTGCAAGTAGCTTCCATATCAGACATGCACTCAGCTCACCCCACCATCATGCACAGGTTTATCACAGGTATTGGTTTTGGGAATGAGTACAGTATGTCCCCACTTCTGTATGGGAATACCCACAGAATCCAGCATGTTGAGAAGCTGCCCTATGCAGGTGTGCCCTTGGCTCTAAACAGCACCCTGCCTGCATCTAGACCAACGAATCAATATGGACAGAAACTATTGCCATTAACACCTTGCACATTTACCCTGTCAACCCAGGGGAATCCACTGGCTCACAGTCTGGGAATGTAGGAGTGACAGAATGCAGTGGCCTGCTACAGATGGCCTGCATCACTACCAAATGGCCTACAGTCCTCTGTCAAAGGCTTGTGTCCCCCACATAGTGCCAATGTATGGTATCTCATGAGATCACAACTAACAACCTAACACAGTCAACAGAACACAAATGCAAGGCCATGTTGACAAATCCCAGTAGCATGCCCCCTATGTCCCTCTGCATGAACTGTGGACCAATCCATAAATACCAGTGGGATGAAGGGTCAACTAGTGAGACACTTCTCAGATATCACTTTCATAATGTTAGGAAGGGGATAGACTATCAGAGTTTGGGGGGGTGAAGACATATGGACGTCATGGAGTGTGTGAAGTTTACAACTCTGATGTGTGCCCTTACTACCCTTACCTAAAAACCCAGTAATGGGTGGCTACAAACCTGCTCATAAACCACAATGTAAAGGGGAACTGACCAGATATATGAGTCCTGCCTCTGGGTAACCTGGGTGAATCTGTACAGCTGAGAGGTATTGCCACAGCAGGATATGGCCATTCTGTTAAGTCAATATATGTACAAGAATGGGATCCTCAGACACCATAGTACCAAGGTGCTGGACCATTTACATAGACCCATCAGCAAGTGTCTGTAGCTACCTCTCCAGAATGGCAGGGGTGTGCAAGAATGTGTAGGCTGCAGACCACAATACTGGACTCAGTTTCATTCATCTTGTATTTCTTAGTAAATAACTGTGAGCAAATAATTATATCTGTCAGTAGTTAATGACATAATACATCACAGTGTAAAACAGTACATATGTTTGAATATCTCTGCTAACACTAACCATGTGACACAAGCAGCACAGACAGCAATAGTTACAGTATCCCCCTATCTGTCGCCCATTCTGACTCTATATTGTCAGCCTATCTACAGATATCCTGCAGAAGCAGGTTGATAACTGTATGTGTAGAACACCAAACCCTGGACTAGAGTACCACCCTACCTGGAATGGATTCACACACTCAATACAAAAGGTCATACTGGGCATGCTCCTAAACTTAGAGAAATGAAGCCCATGTCTGATAACACAGTGAACTATACATATCTGTCATTCGCAGAAGTCTGTGGACACACACCAAATTGTACACCATTTATGCTTCACACACACATTGGATAGGAATGCTCACACATATTCAAGATCAACACACTATAATATGTCAGACATATACACACAGAGATGTGGGGAAGAGACAGACAGTGACAGAGAGAATTCCATTATGAGGCCTGTCCCACCCACTACAAATCCAATCGGCCGATATCACATGATGTTCTGATGTCAATCACTGTACACATTCCTTTTGGTAGGCCTCAACCCTATAGTGTCTGTGGTGCTTGTGATAACTGTGTTACAAAATAGTACAAATCAGTATTCATATAGAATATGTATATGCAGTCCTGTCAAATGTAAAGTTGTGTGTGACTGAGTGTGTGTGTGTGTTTCCAGAGGAATGATTTATGACCCATTCACACACACTGCACATCCTGTTGCCCATGTTAGCACTGCTGATGATGCCAGTCACCTTGAAATAAACCATCGGCCAAGTCTCAGCCCTATAAGCTCCATGGAGCTCGTGATAACTGCATAATACTGTAGTGTAGCAAACCAGTTAGATAGGAGTTTAATCCTGGTCCTGGCAAGTGTGTGTGTGTGTGTGTGTGTGTGTGTGTGTGTGTGTGTGTGTGTGTGTGTGTGTGTGTGTGTGTGTGTGTGTGTGTGTGTGTGTGTGTGTGTGTGTGCGTGTGTGCGTGTGTGTGTGTGTGTGCGTGTGTGCGTGTGTGTGTGCGTGTGAGTGTGTGTGTGTGTGTGTGTGTGTGTGTGTGTGTGTGTGTGTGTGTGTATGGAGATAAATAATTTTGAGGCCATTCACACAGCTACACCTGCCATTGGCCTACTTTAGCACACCTGCTGATGTCAGCCACCTTGAAATAACCCTTTGGCCAAATCTCAGCACTATAAGTTCCGTGGCACTTGTGATAACTGTGTAGTATGGTAGTGTAGCAAACTAGTTAGGTAGGAGTTCTAGTCTTGGTCCTGGTAAGTGTGTGAAGAAGAAGAATTTTGAGGCCATTCACACAACTACACCTGACATTGGCCTGCTTTAGCACACCTGCTGATGTCAGTCATCTTGAAGTAACCCTTTGGCGAAATCATAGCCCTATACGCTCAGTGGCACTCGCAATAGCTGTGTAATACTGTAGTGTAGCAAACTAGTTAGGTAGAAGCTCTAACCTTGATCCTAGCAACTGTGATAATGGGTGTGTCTTTGTTGACACCTGATTTTGTAGTCATTCATACTTCCCTCTCCCCTCCTTTAGCACTGCAGCTGATGTCACTCACCTTCAAAGATACCTTTCGACAATTCTTCAACACTTCGCTAGGGACGGCTTGCACCTGTCACCCCTGGGCTTTTGCATATTGGCAAAGGCTCTTGCTACCTCCAAAGTGCCTTTTTTAGGCAAGGCTCAAAAGACAAACCCACCTCCATAGGTATCACAAGGGATAAGAAACTAAGAGTAATGCTACTCAATGTCAGAAGTCTAAACCTCAAGATACATGCACTCGAAACTCTCCTTAGCATGGAGAACATCGATATCTGTGTAGTAACAGAAATCTGGTTCAAGGCTCCCGAGAGCACCCCAGCACTACCAGGTTATACCTCATACCATGCTTTTCGTTCCCAAAACTTGGACCGAACCAGAAAAGGAGGGGGAGTATCAATATTCATCAAAGATACCCACACCTCCAGGTTGGTGGCACAGCACCAAGCATCAGAGACTATCCATGTGCAACTAACAGTGGGTAAAACTGCCTTCCAGTTTATAGCCTGCTACAGACCACCCTCCCAAACCCAGGAACCCCACTCGGCCTTCCTAAGAACACTGGAAAATATGAAGGTCTCTCCAAACACCATTATATTGGGCGACTTCAACTACCCAAACATAGACTGGGAGCATTACTCTAGCTCCAACACCCTAGCTCAAAGGTTCCTAGAATTTATAAACTCAAATGCTATGGAACAACTTGTTACCACTCCCACAAGAGGGGAAAACATACTGGACCTGATCATCACCAACATGAGAACTCTGTGCTCCAGACCAGAAGTGTATCCCTCACTGGTAAGATCAAACCATAAACTAATCTCACTGGATATTCACATCCCGACCCCACCCCCTGCCCAGAAAACCAAAGTGAAAAACTTCTCTAAAGCAAATTTCACACTCCTCAAAACCGAGGTGGAATCCTTCAAAGCCCCCAGGCCTGTGGAAAATATGGTCCAGACCGCAGAATCCTTTATAAATGCATTCTATGAGCACCTTCAGGAATGCATGGATCATGCAATCCCAAATAAAACCAAGACCCAATCCTCCAAAGGCAGACGTCCTGTCTGGTGGACCCCAGCCATAAACAAACTATACAACAGAAGGAGGAAGCTACTACATGATAGTGTTAGCAAAAAACTACGGGCACTCATAAAATAGTCTAAGGCCAGCTTCGAGAGAAAAATTGCACAGGACACTAAGGATAATCACAAGGCTTTCTTTAGTTATGTTAGGAACCTGGGTGGGAATTCCCAGATATGCTCAGAATTAGTCCAAAATGACAAAAAATACACCGAACCCACAGACATTGCCAACATCCTAGCTGACAGATTCAGTGCAAACTTCTCCCCCCCCACCCCCACCAAAAGGGCAAATATCTATCCCAGCAGAGTGCTGCTCCCCTGACATCTCAGATGCTCAGGTAAGAGCTGCCCGCTCCAAAGCAAAAAACACAGCATCAATGGGACCAGACGGTGTCCCGGGCTGTGTCCTACATGAACTCCAAGAAGAGCTAAACCCAAACATAAAACTACTGTTCAATCTCAGCCTTACCTCAGGATATGTACCCAAAGAGTGGCGTACAGCAACAGTGGTCCCTTTCCACAATGGTGGTGCCTCAACAGATCCTGGAAACTATCACCCCATAAGCCTGACTAGCTTGGCCTGCAAAGCTATGGAAAGGATCATCATGGACCTCATAAAAAAAAGATATTGTGGACCTACAGACACTGGATCCTACCCAGTTCCACTTTAAGGGCAGATCCTGCCTCTTAAACCTGGTCGATTTCTTTGAAGCAGTCACCAAAGCCATTGATGAGGGGAAGATGGTCCACACAGCCTACCTGGACCTCGCAAAAGCCTTCGATACAATACCCCACTCGGGCATTATAGATAAGCTCACCAGCTTAAATATAAACCCCTATGTCACTAGATGGGTTGCAAACTGGCTCAAGGACAGAACCCACATGGTTAGAATTGCTGGAGCTATGTCAGACTCCAAACCAGTTACAAGTGGTGCCCCACAAGGTTCAGTCCTGGGACCTCTCCTGTTCGGTATATATTTTTTGGAGGTACAGAAAAACACGGAAGGACTGTGGCTGACCAGGTTCGCACATGACTGCAAACTGGGCGCTATAATTGACTCTCCAGCCGACACAAGCATCCTCCAAAAGGGCTTCATAGAAACAGACAACTGGTGCCAGAGCCATGGCCTCAAGCTAAATGCCAAAAAGTGTATAGTCATCCCCTTTGGCAAAAACAAAGTGCCCACAAATTATCACATAGGTGGTAATCCATTAAGTACAGAAGAAGTAATTAGGGACCTGGGGACCCAAGTTGATAGCAATCTCTCATTTGACAACCACGTGGCCAAAGTGGTTAGAAAAACATTTTATATAGCCCACCTAATAATGAAGGGATTCACACCTAGATCAGGGGAAGTCATCGTGCCTCTCTACTCATCCCTCATCATGCCCATAATTGAGTACAATGCCCCTTTTGGGATGTAGCTTACCAGACACCTGCAGCAACTGGGAAGACCCCAAAAGTACCTCACCAAGAGGATCAAAGGGCTCAAACAGATGCCATATGCTGCCCAGTTAAAGAAACTCCAGCTCAACTCAGTGGCATACCGCCGCTCAGAGGCGATCTGTGCCTGACGTATAAAGCCATGTCCAACCCGGAATTAATGGACATGCTGCACCTCAGAAAATCCAAATCCCATCGAGCTACGCGCTCGAGAGACTTGAACCTCAGCACTGAAATAGATAAGACATGCTGGAGGGACAGATTCATAACCCAGAGGTTCCCTTCACTCTGGAATAAAATCCCAGTCCAGGTTAGGTAGAGTCCCTCATTGACTCTCTTCAAGAGGAATCTTGATGAGTGGATGGGGGATCATAGGTTTACAAGGGTATCACTTCTGTGTCACTGTTAGACAGAGGCACAGTATACTAACCTCGAAAAAGGGCATAACAAAATTAATGTAAAATGGGTGGCGAAAGCCAAACACACTCTGGCTAGGCTTATAAATGCCCTAGGGCAGATAGCCTAGTATGAACCTATGAACCTATATAAGCTCTGTGGCACTTGCAATAACTGTGTAATACCATAGTATAGCAAACTAATTAAGTAGGAGTTCTAATCTTGGTCCTGACAAATATGATAATGTTTGTGTGTAAGAGTGTGTGTGTCTTTGTTGACACCTGAAGTTGTGGTCATTCACATTTTTTGCACTTCCCTCACCCCTCCTTTAGCACTGCAGCTGATGTTACTCATCTTCAAAGATACCTTTGGACAGCTCTTCAGCATATAAGCTCCATGGCACTTGCAATAGTTTGTAGTGTAGCAAACTGGTTAAGTAGGAGTTTTAATCCTGGTCCTAGCAACTGTGATATTGTGTACATCTTTGTTGACAGCTGATTTTCTGGCCATTTACACTTTCCCCTCTCCTCCTTTAACACTGCAGCTGATGTCACTAACCTTCAAAGATACCTTTGGGCAACTCTCTAACATGTAACCTCTGTGGCACCTGCAATAACTGCAGTATCAAAACATAGCTAGGTAGGGATCTGAAACACAGTAGTGACAAGTGAGTATATATGTGTCAGCAGTATCCTGTGTGGGTGTTGGTGTGATTGTGTAATAACAAGATCCACTGTACGGTGGGTTTTGCTACATTTTCATAATGAGGTCCCATATGTCCCAATGTCACTTTACAAGACCAACAGTTGTCAAACACCATATAGGTTGTTGTAGACAATCCATAGCCATAAATGTATATATATAGGCAACCATTATAATACACAGAGATCTCTCTCCACCCACAGATCATACACAAACATGCTTGGCTCTTTCTCTCATCCTTTCTTCCTTTCCCTCTGTCTCTCTCTCTCTCTCTGTCTGTCTGTCTCTCTCTCTCTCTCTCTCTCTCTCTCTCTCTCTCTCCCTCCCTCTCTGGTAGTTGTGGGAAAATGCATCTGTTTTGCATAGGCAGGAGCTTGACATTGATAGGTAATGCTCATGATCAGCTGATGGCCTGTGCACAAATTGAAGTCCTCCACTTGCTAACTTCATGTGAAACAGCTGTGATATCATTCCTATATCCAATTGCATGGAAGCACACTTCTATAAGTAAGCACTACAAGTGGGTGTTGGCCCACCTCTTTCATTGTGAGCAGGACTTCATGTGAGTGTGTGGCAAACAGCATCACAGAGGGTAGTTGGAAATACCTCTTACAACAAACACTGTGGAGACAGCCAAAAAGCTGAAGGGGATGTTCCAGACATGGGGACAGAATGTAAGTATTGCTGTTCTACATTTGAAGTAATGTTGGTTTAACAGGGGTTGTGTATATATGGCTGTTCTGAATGATTTAAAATCTGGCATGACAGTGTTATGTGGTTGAGAAAACTCTCACCTGTAGGGCTATCTGCAGACTGTCCAGAGTTTGGAGTCTTAGATTTGGTGTGTCACTCACAAATTTTCTGTCTTTATAAATGCAGTAGCATACTCTGAGGATTGTAGTCAGTAAATGGTAACATCCATGTGTGTTACTGACTTTATATCCCTCAGAAGATATATGTCACAACAAACCCTGTCACACCAGCAATGTTCTCAGTTTATAATTGCAATATGTTAATATTGGCCCTGTGTTTCTGCCTCTGTCCCCCAAGTCTGTCACCATTTGTTCATATGTCATGCAGTAAGAGGTGGATATGTACAGTATACTATTATTTACTGACATAATTCCTGATATCAAGCCAGTGATATATCAGACGGCCAGACGTGTAATGTATAATAGTCCTAATATCTGAGGACAGAACCTGGACATTCTGTTGTTGTCTGTACAGTAGTGAGGTCTGTGTACTTATGGTGATTGTTGACAGAGTGTCTGTATTATGTAGCCGTGTATTGTGAATATGTTACTGGCCTGTGTACAGACTGGGGTAGATGTCAGTGTTCTTGGTCCTGTTCTATCCAATGTTGCATGTTGCTCTGGCTTCTGATACCCTACCAGCCTATATGTTTGTAGGGCCAGACTGAGACATGTCCCATACCACAGTCAGGCATCAGACTACACTGTGCATTGGGCAAGTATATGTACAGTTAATGTGTGAGTGGAAAACATGATGATTTCTGTTGTTCACACAGTCCATATACTGTACTATTACTTAGGCTTACCATTATGTGACTGTGACTGTGTTGAGATTGGTTCTGGGTATGCACTTTCACACTGGTGTCTGTTACTCTGGGCTGTTACATGCCTGTAGTGCCTGCTATATTTGAAATTTTGTGTGTATTCCCCATAGGTAAATTGGGTTAGTGCTGCAGCAGTCTGCCTGTAGTGTAGACAGTGTTTGGTGACAGGCCTAGCAGCTCAGTGTATTTACCCAAGTGTGATGTTATGTCCAGATATTTGGCAGATGTTGCCAGGCCACCATATGTGTTGTGTATTTCTGACAAAGCAGTGGGTTGCTGTGAAGATGTATGTCATTAACTAGTGGGAAGCATGTGGCTTGGGACCTCTGCTCCTCCAGTTAATATTTGTTAGGACAGACAGGAGATTGTGAATACATCAACTGTGTGAGCTATCAAGTCCAGTATGTGTGATATATCCCCATTTACATGGCTTTAAACATCCACTTTGTCAGGCTTGTTCCACATTTATTGAACTAAAGAGTTCTGTATATACCTCCTGACTGACCAGATTGTTTCAGACTGTCCATGTTTATTGCTCATATTTCTTCTGTATTCTGCAGGATCATTATTGTGATTTGTGTGGTACTTCACTATGATGATGTTATGATGTCAGTCAGTAAATGATGGCATACATATCAATTTAAGAAGAGCCTTCCTTCACAACATGTATGCTGATACAACCCCTGTCACTGAAGCAACATTCCACATTTATAACTGCAATACATACATTACGTTCCCTTGCGCTAAGAGGTTGAAAGTTATGGTGCTTAGGTATGACTCCACTACATGTCATGGGCATATGTTTTATATATATATATATATATATATATATATATATATATATATATATATATATATATATATAAATATATATAAATGTGTGCGTGTGTATGTATATATATATATATATATATATATATATATATATATATATATATATATATATAGATAGATATATATAGATATATATATATATATATATATATAGCGAGAGAGAGAGAGATGGAAATGTTTACCAATGTGTGTGTATATATATATATATATATATATATATATATATATATATATATATATATATATATATATATATATATATATATATATACACATGTGTGTGTGTGTGTGTGTGTGTGTGTATGTAAATGAATATATGTAAACACAAGTGTTGTATGTACCTTCTCAGATGTATCCCACCATATTAATCTGAAATGTGTATATTTACATATAAGAACATGACAGATTCAACACTATTTTGACTTACAAGTACTAAACAATTGTAGTGATCAAAGCAGTTGTTCACCACTATTCAGTATGTGTGCTGAATTATATACTTGAAAAAAACAGCAGATACTCTCACAGTTTAGATGGCTTAGTGGTTATGTGTTGTGCCAGTAGTGTACAGAGTCATTGGTGCGAGACCTGCATAGACTATTTATTTTGCTGCTGGGCAGAACAAGGGCTGATGGAGACAGGGTGAATAAGGTGATTTAAAGTGGCTTTAAGAGGGTTTGTGTGGGTTTGTGTGAAGCTAAACACTGCTAACATATGGTTAAACAAATAGGTGCTTACATTGTGTTGTCTTCGCTTACCAGTGCATAAATCTGCTTAGCATTCACATTTAAGCAATGCTTACACCTGCTAAGCATAGCTCAGACCTGTTAACCAGTGATTACACCCCAGTCTGATAAAATATCAGGATAATGACATCTTTAATAAGTGTATTTCATCTCCTGTACTTAACTTACTTCCATGTGCTATCATTACAGTTGCAAGGGTGTGAGTATACTGTATGGGACACATGTGTATGCATGGGTAGTATCACAATTTTTTCTCTTTGGATTTGTTTCATACATGGGCAGTATCCCAGGTTATATGCAGTCTCACTTGCATGTTACACCAGCTACAGTGCACTGGTTGACAGAAATAGTTTAACACATATTATATCATTAAGTTAGTACTTTTAACAGTGCTTTTTCAAGTAAGAGTAGATTGCAGATTGTAGTACTGGAACCATACACCCCCACATGCAAAGCTGGACTCTGAGTACTGAGTATCTTGTTCTTGGTGTTTGAGCTGTATGTTTATATGTATCTCCATTGGATATTAATCTGATATGTTGATATTAACTGTAGACTACTATGTTCTTTGGACATGTCATTGAGGACTGCTGTCATGTAGTAATTGCATACCTTTCAGTTTCAGACGTGTATCTTGCAAAACATTTGCATAACCTATTGGCTATCTACTTACTATCTGTCTTCTGTACAGATGTGCAGATGTCAGGTATTGCTACAGCCATACAATTTTGTAGGTGCCCACATTGTGTTGTGCTGTGGGCCTGGACACTGCTGCTAATTCTGACATATGGGAAATTCCTTAATGTGCGCCTTGCCCCATTTCCTTCCCTGTGTGAGGGACATTACAGAAGTGGTGGCCTACAGATTCACATACAGTGGATGGCAATACATCACAGGACATGTCATGTTGAGACAGCCAACCAACATGGGAGACATATCCCCAGATTTGTGAACAGATTCTATGTCATCAATGCTGTTATACACATGGTGGATTGATAGATTGACAGGGTTTGTGTGGACTTGCATTTAGTGTGTGATGTCATGACTCACAGTGATATGTCTCTGACATACCTCTCCACTGGCATGCTGACCACAGACTGGCCCCATGTCTGCCTGTTATGTTTTGTGTGTTCACCAGACAGTTGGTGTCCTTGGTAAATCAGTTGTGGACTCTGGGGAATGCTAACATCTATGGGTATTAACGACAGACAGTAAGTAGATAGCCAATAGGTTATGCATTACAATGAATGTTTTGCAAGATACATGTCTGAAACTGAAAGGTATGCCATTACTACATGAAAGCAGTCCTCAATGACATGTCCAAAGAACATAGTAGTCTACAGTCTACTATTCCTCATAAAGGATATTACAACAAACCCAGTGACATCTGCAACTGTCTCAATGTATGACAGCAGTATATCCAATCTACCCCTGTGTTTGTGCCTCTGTTCTCACACAGTTAGTAAGTGGGGAATGTTATTAAAGTCTTTGGCCAGATCAATGTAGGCTGTATGTGTCACCTTGCCTACATCCACAGCTCAGGTAACTGACACCAAGAAGTTGACCAGGTGGAATGAGCAGGTATGACCTACCCTTCACAAAGGTAAACTGTGTGGGATCCTGAGTCTGCAGATTCCCATATCCCTGTTTATTAGGTGCATGATGATGCATTCCATAGCTTTGCATAACAGACATGTCAGGCAGTTGGGGCGGTATTTCCCAGGGTTTGTAGTTACACCACATTTGTGGGGAGGAGTGACTGTAGCAGTGTACAATTCAGTAGGGTCAAAGCCTGAGGTGAGGCTGTGCTTGAACAGAGCACATAGGTAAGGTGCCAGGTCACTCTGTAGTTCATGTAGAACACAGCCAGGGATAGTCTCAGGTCCCATAGAAGCTGTATTCTTGGCATTGGACAGTGGGGTTTTAACCTGTACTGCAGTACTACTGGGTGCCTGGTGGTGTACTGGTATTGTGATTGGTCCTTTGGGGGGGGGGGTGAGGGGTAATGTTTGCACTCATGATGCCAGCCAGTATATTGGCAGTATTTGTTGGCTCAGTCTGGGAGGTTCCATTGTCTAGTAGCTCAGAACAAATCTTGCTATTGCCATGGAGATTCTTAACATACCTGTATGAGATCTTGTGGTTGTCTTCACTAGGTGCTCCAATTCTGTTCTCACAGCTAACTTTGTAGTATTTGTTGATGGGTCTCAACCTTCAATTTATGCTGATAAGGGTTGATTTCCAGTCTTGGGACTTCATGTTATTCCATATCAGTTCCCTCCTTTTGTTGTACAGTATCTGTATGGCAGGGGACCACCAGATCAGCTTCCTTTTATTGGAGGTGAGGGTCCTTGTTGTAGTGGGAATGGCAGTACCCATGCATTTGTAAACATGTTTATAGTGCATTCTTGTTTGATTCAGCTGTCATGCACCTAGTCTCCATTTGCATGGCTGCCGTGAGGTTACCTACCTCTATTTTTATGAGGCCATATTCAGAATTGGAAAGGCTTTTCATGGTGGTTACCTGTGCAGGGGGGCATAGGAGGGCCATGGATATCCAAAGGTGATTAATCTGTGTTCAGATATAACAAGAGGGAGATGTCTATTGGTGTCGAGCAACAGTCACCCATGTTAGGAAGGACCAGGTCAATGTGATGGGCATGTGTACTGGTACATGAGTAGCTTTCCCAGTTAACGGTGGGGTAGTTGAAGTCAACCAGTATGTGAGTGTTAGGCTGGACAATATTATCCTCCAGGGTGTTTAGGGACATGGAGTGTGAGTTGTTGGGACATGTTTGGGGACCTATAGCAGGCTACGGCCTAAACCACTGTCCTACCCAATGTTAGTTATGCCTGCAGGATCTGTAATGCCTAAGATGGTCAACACTCTGGAGGTGTGTGCCTCCTTAATGAATATGGAAACACCACCACATTTGGGGCTTCACTCACAGTTCTGCAGCTAAGAGTTGTGGAATGGGTAATAGGCTGGTAGTGCAGGAGTGCTTCCTGCTGCCTTTAACCAGGTCTGTGTTACAGCACAGATGTCATAGTTCCCCATTTTAAGGAATATGTCCAGTGAGTGCATTTTCAGATGTAGACATCTAATGTGCAGCAGCATGACCCTCAGATTGTATGTGTTTGTAGCTGTCATATATTTCTGTATATTTATGTATGCATATACATATATATATATATATATATATATATATATATATATATATATATATATGTATGTATTCACCTTTTTACATATATGTAACTATGCATATATGTGGATATACATGTGGATGTATCTCTCTCTCTCTCTCTCTCTCTCTATATATATATATATATATATATATATATATATATATATATATATATATATGTATGTATGTATTATGTATAGATTTGTCCACATATTTGCATCTCCATTACATATATACATGTTGGCAAGAAGCTCCTCCATTGCTGTAAGTGGAGCCTCTCTGGCTGGACCCCCACCAGTAGCAGAACGGTCCCTCACCACTGCAGCAGCCCATTGCCATGCTCTCCAAGTCAGGTCAGTTGCTCTGTGTGGCCATGGTTTCCCAAGGTGTTTACTCTCTGTGTGAGGTTTTCCCAGAGGACTGTCCTGTCCCGCTGATGTTGGCAACCCCCGACTGAAGAGGATGCGGTTGTGTTCCAGGATGGCCTCGGTTATGGCTTTTGTCTCCTGGACATCATAAGCTGGAAGCCACTACATCACACCTGAAAGACATAAACAGGGAAAAACACATCACAAGACATCAGACATTGTCCATAGTTCTTTACAGAGACAGCTCACTAGTAATGAGTATCAGTAGCCACAATATTACATCATATAATACTCCAGTACCTATCAGAATTGTATGGACATGCATAGCATTATGTGTAAGTAGGCAGTTTGCACCTGATTAATAGTGAGGGTAGGTGTGTATGTGGCGTGCATATCCTCCTATACTGATGTTGAGCCAGGGGGGTGATGTTTGTCCTAAACATGTCTGAAGGTGGTTCTCTGTAGCTATGGTGTGTGTATGTGCTGTGGCTGACCTCCATTATAGGGTGGGTTGGATAGGTGCCTGTGAGATCACAGACATATGTGGGGATGGCCTTCCAATTGCCCTCAGTGGGTGTGTCCTATTTGTACTCATACTCAGCATTACATTAATGCACCTGTGACCTACTATGCTCAATCAGACACAGGTTGTCTTGCTACCCAGATGGTGACTGCTCCTACACATGTGGCGATGGAGTACAGGGGCGTATGCAGAGAAAGGTGTTGGCAAAGGAAAAGTGGGAATGACACAGATGTAGAGAGTAGACATGAGTATAAAGAGATGGAGTGCATGGCAAAGAGAGTGTTGCACATGGCTATGGATGTGGAGTCTGACACACAGATGTGGAGTCTGGGGTTGTATGTAATGTTGGAGAGCACAGATGGTGTATAGGCCCTGTAGCTATTGGCTAGACAGAGGCACATAGCTAGGAAGGATGTGCAGCACAAATGGGTGATAAAGGAATATGGGTGAAACATACAAGCTAGGAGTGTGTTTAGAACATATGGGAACATCACTTTGATGGCCTGTTCCATGAGGAAAATGGGGGAGGGAGAGAAGGTTGGCTGAGGTGGGTATGGTTAATCAGGAGGTGCAACAGATTATCAAGGGGAATGTAAGGATAGCTATGAGAGGGTTTAACAGTGGAAAGGCTGTTGTTCCAGGTGACATACCTGTGGATGCCTAGGGGTGTTTCTGAGACCTGGCAGTGGTATTTTTTACTGGATTGTTTACTGTAATCTTGGAAAGTGAGAGTATGTGTGAGATGTTGGTGAATATGTATGGGTACTGCTTATCTGAACAAGGGTTGTCTGCAGAGCTGTAGTAACAAGTGAGGGGTAATACTGATCAGTCACAGGATGAGGTAATGGTAAAGGGTGGTGGCAGCTAGGTTGAGAACATGGTGATGATTGATTATTTTCAGTATGGTTTCATGCCAGGTAAGAGCATTACAGATGCAAATGTTGATTCACAAGTGTTGATGGAGCTCTGCACTGAGGCTGAGATGCAGCTGCATTGTGTCTATGTGCACCTACAGAGAAGATATGACATGCTGCCAGGAGAGTAGTTGTGGTATTGTATGTGGAGGTCAGGGGTACCAGGGAAGTCTATCAGACACCACAGTATATGCAGGAGGCTAGTGTGACCGCAGTGGTTTCTGGTTTTGATATGATAGGTGGATTTATGGTGGAGGTGGGAGTACATCAGGGGTCAGCTGTGTGTCCTTTCACATTTGCAGTGGTAAGGGACAGGTTGACAGACATGATCAGACAGGGGACCTTGTTCACTGTGCAGTTTTTGGATGATATTGTAGTCTGTAGTGAGATTAGGGGACAGGCTGGGGAGATCCTGGGGAGGTGGGTTTATGTTGTGGAGTGGGGAGGAATGATGGTCAGCGGGACTAAGCAAGAATACATGTGTGTGAATGGGGTGGGGACAGAGGAATGGTGACAATGCAGGGCATACAGTTTGGAAGGTGGATAGGTCTAACTACTTGGGAACACCAGTTCAGAGTAATGGGCAGTGTGGGGGAGAGGTGTACGAGAGAGTACAGGCAGACTGTGTGTGATGGGGAGGGGAGTCATGATTTATTTTTGACAGACAAGTGCCATTAAGAGTGATTTGTAAAGTCTACAAGAGAGTACTGTGACTGGCTACATTATATTGGTTGCAGACAGTGGAATTGTACAGACAGGCAAGATTCAGGGCTGGACAGAGCAGAGTGTGGGATGTTCACATTTGCACTCTATGTGACGGGAGGATAGGATTAGACCTACACCAGCTACTTTCTCAGTTTATAACAGCAATATCTCCATCCTGGAACTGTGTTTAGGCCTTTGTCCATGAGTATGTCAAACGTTGTCCATATATCATGCAGTCAGAGGCATTGAGATATGGTATATCATTACTTAGTGACATAAGTCATAATATCATCTCAGTTAGGTGTCAGAATGCCCGACATTTTATGTGTAAGAGGCCTTATATATGATGACAAGGCCTGGACATTCTTTGGAAGTGTGAACATTTGGGAGGTCTTTGTGTTTCTGGCTATTATTGACAGATTGTCAGGATTGTATAGCAGTGTATTGTGAATATGTTATTTCTTGGGGGTAGATGTAAGTGTTATGTTTCCTTTTCTGTCTGCCTTTGCATGTGGATTCAGTTTCTGGTGCTCCATCAAGTGTTACATTTTTGTAGGTTAAGACTGTGACATGCCCCATAACACAGTCAGGCATCATACTACACTGTGTATTGGGCCATTATATGTAGGGGTAGTGTGTGAGTATCAAGCATGCTGTCAGTTTGGTTCACACTCTTCTTATACTGTATGCACTTTCACACTGGTGTCTGTTTCTCAGTGCTGTTACATCCCTGAAGTGCCTGGTATAGTTGCAATTGCATGTGCATTGCCCCATAGTAAGATTGTTTTTTTGTTGTGTCATTCTGCCTGTAGATTGCATATTGCTTGGTGACATGGCTGGCAGCTCAGTGTATTTTCTGTAATGTGATGTTATGTCCAGATATTTGGCAGATGTGTAGTGTTGCTTGGCCCACATAAGCATTGTGTATGTCTGACACATCAGTGGGGGGATATGAAGATTTACATGACTAACTCCTGGGAAGTCACTGGGTTTTGGACTTGTGCTATTCCACTTAATAGATGTTGGAACAGACAGGAGGGTGTTACTGCATCACATGTGTCAGCTCATCTACACCAGTATGTCAGATATGTCCACATTTCATGGCTCCCTTCCTTTGCCAGGCTTGTTATGCTTTCTTGCACTAAGCTGTTCTGAGCATACCGGTCACTGGCCAGATTGTTCCAGACTATCCACGTTTATTGCTCATATTATTGGTCTCTTGAGCAGTATAATTTTATTCCTTCCTGTGGTGAATCACTGTGATCATGTGGGGATGTCTGTCAGTATATGATGACATACATTGCAATTTCATAATTGACATCCTTCTGAACATGTATGTTGACACAACCTGTTCCTGTAGTGAAATTCTACATTTATATCTGCAGGATGTACATTGTGTCCCTAGTGTTGGCCCATTTCCCCCCCATTTTGCAGCTTTTGTCCAGATCTCTTGTACTTAGGGGTGGGGAGGTATGGTGCTGCGTATAACTGCAGTGCATGCACACACACACACACACACACACACACACACACACACACACACACACACACACACACATATATATATATATGTGTGTGTGTGTGTGTGTGTGTGTGTGTGTGTGTGTGTGTGTGTGTGTGTGTGTGTGTGTGTGTGTGTATATATATGCATGTATATCTATATATCTATCTATATATATCTATCTATATATATATATATATATATATATATATATATATATATATATATATATATACACATACACGCACACACACACACACATATATATATATATATATATATATATATATATATATATATATATATGTCTGTATATATAGGTATCTCTGTATATGTATATTTATGTAATACATGTGCCTAGATATATATTTATATGTATATGTATATATTATGTTCATATATATTCATCCTTGTATAGATATGTTTTATATATATATATATATATATATATATATATATATATATATATATATATATATATATAAAAATGTTATATATCTGAATATCGATATATCAGTATATTTGTTGTTTGATATCTATACATTATATTATTTAATGATATATATATACATATTCTATATGTGTAATTTCATATGTACAGCTACATATATCTGATGTATACTCTTTTCATATGCATCTATCACCGTACACATCTATATTTGTATATTTATATATTATAAACATGCTGGTTCCACAGTGTTTGTTCCATAGTATTGTATATTTGTATTGAATGATATATTAAAAAAAATGCTTTATAGCACATCTTTAGTAGAGTAGTGGTACATTGCTATGACTATGGTGTACAGGATCCTGGGTTCAAGTATGGGCAGGGCTGATTATTTTGTTGCTGGGCAGAACAAGGGCTGTTGGATACAGTGATTAAGACACTTTTAAGCAGTTGTAAGTGGGTTTGCGTGGGTTTGCAAGGCTATAAGCAATGCCAACTTTTGGTTAATTATGCCTACACATGGTTAGTCTGAAAAGTGCTTAATCTGTGTAGGCATTGCTTAGCACTGCACAAACAGGCTTAATCCCACTTACTACTGCTTAAAAATGTTTACTCCCGCTTACCCCCGCACTAATTTCTTTAAAAGAAAAGAAAAAAAGAGGTGATAGGAATGTGGTAAAAAGGGGGCACAAAGAGGGAAAGACAATAGGGAAAGAAGCTAGGGATGTGCAGGACGGGTGTAGGGAGGGTCCGTAGCTGTCCATTTCTTCTACAGCAACAGCTGTGCATATATACTGAAATTGGAGGTATATTTGGACATTTAAACCCCTGAGAGAGGGGTGAGGACAACAATTACATGTTGTGAAGCCAATTAGACCAGATTAAATGTGTCCAGTGTACACTTGTGCAAAATGGACAGCTATGTATGGGGTGAGATTTTTTTTGGGAACAGATTGCCTTTTTTTTCTAAGGTGAGAGTGGGATGTTGGGGAAGGATAGTAGGTATATTTGGGGAGATAGATTGGGTAGGAAGACAGACAAGACAGCATACAGGGGCAGTATATAACACAAGTGGGGGGTAAACACCTTGGATAGGGAGGGGTGTTTGGAAATTGGAAGCCCATAAGCCCCAAATGGAAACAGTGAGACTGAAGTCCCCACCCATGGGCAGTCACCACTGCACTTTCCTGACCCTAAAGGTGGCTGTGCTGGGGGCTGAGCAAGAGGGGCAAGCTGACCCTCTAATTGTGCCACGTGGCCCTCAAGCTGGCATAGCAGATCTCCAAACTCCTTTCAGAGTTTACTACACACCAAACCCCGGACATGGATTTGGGTGACAGGATCCTGTCCTCACCAACTCCCAAGGAGATGAGCCCCATCCCCTGAGACAGTTCCACCTGAAGGTGGTGCAGGACCAGAGGGCTAGGAGGTCCCAGTGTGGGTCCCAGACATGCTGGGTCCTGGTGCCACGGCCAGATGAGGTGGGAGAGGTGGGTCTGCTGGGACCGGCCTTCCCAAACGTGATATGGTGCTACAGTTTTAGAATATATGTGGATTAGTAGTAGTCAACAACATTCATAATTATTTATAACAGCATGCATAGATAGTCCCATTAACCCAAAACAACAGATTTGGAACAGTTGCATAGCAAACAGAACACATGCATAGATGGAACCACAGTGGCCATTACAACGGCATGTAGGTTACACTGATAGCAACAGGCCACCAATGATAGTATTTCAACATGGAACATTAAGAGAAACACATTTCAATATTTGTTGAACAATAGGGCACATGTCCCAACAGTAGGTTTGGTGTAAACATACCCATTGATTTGTGTTTTTAGATTATTGTTGCAGATATGGTGGGGGGGAGATGTCAATTAACAACGTGTATATCCTTGCAGTACTCCAAATTTTAATGATCATTGCTCTAATCATTACTCTACAGGTATTATTACCCTATGGTCTTGGTTTGGGCAGTGGTATGTTTGTACACAGTGTATACTTCAACTGTCTTATAGCTAAATTCTAACTCTCTTACCTGGTAGACCTGTGGAGGGAATGTTTGTTAAGACTACTTGACTGTTTCTACACATATTCCGAGATTCCTAGTTAAAATGATGTACATACCTCTCAGTCTCTTAATGCACAACATGTGTAAAAAGCTTGACAACATGGGGGTACAAATAGGGACATATTTTGAATATTGCTCTTATAAACTTTTAGACAGTTGCTAGAGTAACATGATTTGTTTTAATACACATTTTCTGAGGGATTTGAAGTTTGACACTCAATGTATGTCATTATTTGATGACTACAATCCTGAGATCATCCCAGTGATTTGCCAGGAAAAAAGAGGAACAGGAAACAAATATGAGCCAAATATCTGGACATTCTTAGAAAATCTGTACAGTTGAGAGGTATGATTATGCATACAGCTTACTAACACTCCCAGGATTCGAACCATGGCTGTGTCTGCTAAAAATACAATTTCTGTTTCATCAGAGTGAGCTATTTAGAAACTGCTTTCTGTTCTTTCACTGTTTTCTTTCTAAGTCTCTCTTGATTATACAATCTGACCTTGTAATTACAACAGTCATATACAGACATTCCTAGACATATTTTTATGTAGCACAGAGTGAGAAACAGTGGTTGACACAACAGTACTATTCTGATATCAGATCTTGGTGAATGCTACATGTCAGGCCATACAATACCAGAGTAAACACAACCAGTCCAGGATTTAAAACTTTATTGTCAGGCAGTTACACTTTTCGTATCTGAAAGACCTGTGGGGAAAATGTGTCTTAACACTACCTGACTGTTTCTACACATATTCCCAGATTCCTAGTTAAAATTATACACATACCTCTCAATTTCTTAATGCACAAACTCTGGACAACGCTTGACAACATGGGGGTACAAATAGGGTCATATTTTGAATATTGCTCTTATAATCTTAGAGAGTTGCTAGAGTAACATGATTTGTTTTAATATACATTTTCTGAAGGATTAGATGTCTGAAACTCAAATGTATGTCATTATTTAGTGACTACAATTCTGAGATCATACCAGTGATTTGCCAGGGAGAAAGAGGAACAGGCCAAAAATATGTGCCAATTATCTGGACATTCTGCGGAAAGCTGTACAGTTGAGAGGTATGATTATGCATACAGCTTACTACCACTCCCAGGATTCGAACCATGGCTGTGAGTGCTAAAAATACAACAATTTCTATTTCATTAGAATGAGCTATTTAGAAATTGCTGTTTGTTCCTTCAGTGTTTTCTAAGTCTCTCTTGGTTGTACAATCTGACCTTGTACTTACAACAGTCTTATACAGACATTCCTAGACATATGTTTTATGTAGCACAGTGTGGGTAACAGTAATTAACACAACATTACTATTCAGAGAATGCAAAACTAAATGCCATACAATACCAGAGTAAACACAACCAGTCCAGGATTTAGAAGTTTATTGCCAGGCAGTTGCAGTTTTATTTAAATATCACCTATATGGGACTATTCCTGTCATATTGTCTGGTTTATTCAGTACAACCCATACACAGTTTTTTATACTGCTGGGTGACTTTCTACTACTTTATATTTATTTGGTATGGCTACTGCAACAGGATTGTTACTCACTAGCCTCACTGCGCAGTCTTTGCTACCTACTGGCATGGGCTTCCTGATTCATAGGTATTCTGATGAAGTCAGTGGAGTCTGACAAAAGCGCTTAATTGAATAAAGAAGAGTTTTCATTTTATCCAGACCTGTGGTATTGTTGGCTGCCTACTTTGTTATCTGTTTTTCTACATTTTGTCTTGGTCTTTTGGCACTTCCTGATTCATAGCCCACTCAGCTGCAGCTGTAAAAGGTACAGAGAAATATTTACACATACATATCCATCACATACACAGGCTGGACTTTGGTAAACAGTTATTGATATGCATACTTACACACTGCTGGGAACCAGTCATCCAAGAGCTCCCTCTTCCTCCACTTCAAGTCGGCATAGTGGTGCCGGACCTGCTCACCAGTCTGAGGGATACCAGTGACACTGGCGACATCATGGAATAGATGGTCCCAGGCTTCCGATTTATATTGGGAGCCCTGGTACTGGCCTGCAGCAGTCTCTCATCACAGTTTTTTACCAAGAGTCCTACCATGACCTTGGACTCCTGTATGCCTCAGCGCTGTGGCCAGAAGCACATGCACTAACCAACACCTGCCATACTGCCTACAGTGGGAAGCTGCAACCAGTTATGAGCTGTATTCTTGCCTGCGGGATGTAAATAGGCCAATTTCCCACCCTTTGCTGTAATTGGATGGTTTTGAATATGCTGAGCTAAGCTAAACTACAGGCAAACCTGCTTAGCTAAGGTTGGCAGTGCTTAAAGGAGCAGGTTCAGCACTGCTTACCAATGGGCAAATCCACTTTGTTGGGCTACTCATTGCTTAGCAGTCACATTTACACAATGCTTACACCTGGTAAGCAGAGCTGTGCAATGCTTAGCATTGCTTATTTTTTATTTTATGGACTATCTGCTGTATGGGATTGATTCATCAGTCATTACATATTATAAATTTGTTTACTGTCCCTAATATCCCCCAATGTGCTTTCATTGCATTTATTCATGTGTGACTATACTGTATGGGGCACTTGTGTTTATATGGAGGTATCACTACTTTGTTAAACTGACACCTCACACCTGGACCTTGTACAGTACTCTGGTTAACAAATATATGTTATTTAGTAGCTAATTATAAAAAAAAAAGTTTATGTACTGCTTTCACATGTAAAATGCAAATTAGTTACAGTGGGGATCAAATCCGAAATGGCTGCTTGCAAAGCATACACTCTAACCACTACATTATTGCAGTAGTGCTTATGTCGGTTGTCTCTTGCTATTTAACTTCTCGTGCTGTTTAAACTGGACTAAGCATAACTAAGCAATGGGCACACCCACGTGGCTACGTTTAAACTTTATTGCATGTATAAAAATATATTTGTTGTGTTTTATTATTTGTACCCTTCAGATTATCCCTGATAATGCTGAAACTGTTATTCTATCAACTTTTTGCTTTGTGGGATGATTGTCCTTTATGGCTTTGTCAACATTCCTTACTCTGACGGGTTGGGAGGTGTGCGCCATTTGCTTATACTACATCTCTTATTCTTTCAACGTTTGCCTTGGTAGGGACGATTGTCCCTTATGGCTTTGACAAGATTTCTTACCCTGACGAGTTGGGGGTATTACGAGCATTCTCGCTCATTTTATATTGCTGAATGGCAATTCTGGTGTGCAGGGGGCATGTGTATTGTGAGAGCTCTGCTCACCCCGCTGCACTCGTACACAGATCCATGTCCATTTAACAGCATGGCAGTGCTCCTTCATGAATATGCATGGCGTGCTGCCTTGCTGTATGGGAACAGTCCCTTCTGTGCAGGAATAAGCTAGTCTTGCATGGAAGTTTGCTGAATCCCGGGGATGTTTTTTCCAATCCTTTAAATTTTTATACATTTCATGCCCTATTCCATATGGTCCTGCAGCCAAATTTATATTTACTTGTCCTAATACTTTATCTAGCTCATTTAAAGAAATTTCCTTTTCCAAAGCTTTATTCTCTTTTTCTGTTAACTTTTTTTACTTTCTATGGTTTTTCACTACATTCTTTTTTCTTTAAACATTTCTTGTACATATTGTGCTACACTATTCATAATCGTTTCCTATTTTTTTTTCTATTTCTCCTTTCACATTTTTATTTCTCTCATTACACTACCATGTTCCTTTACTAATCTGCTTAAGTAATTTGATACATCTTCTCTTTTTTGTTGTAAAAATAAACGTGCTTATTTAACAATTCTTGTATGTTTTCTCGATTTCTTTCATATAATTCTTTTTCTTTGTCAAAGTACTTTCTATTATTATGTTCTAAACCTTCCAGGTCTATGTTCAAGCATAAACAAAAAAAAAAAATACAATGAATGGCTATTCGAACATTAAACAGCAAAAGTTTAATGTACTGTGCATGCTTAACAGTGAAAAATAATTCACTGAATGGCCACAGTTAGCCAACAACCAAGCAGTACCATAAGGCATACAGTAAGTGAAGGAAACTTTTTTTTTTTTAATTTGCAATATTTTCCCACTGTAGTATGATTTTGGAGTTTATATATTTATATATATATATATATATATATATATATATATATATATATATATATATATATATATATATGGGTTCATGTCAGTACATCGAAGTATCAGAATAACGAAAGTCACTATTTCGAAACGAAAGCATCGACAATTGAAAACATCGACAGTACATGTATACGAAAGTACAGTGCTAACATGGGTCCTGCAAGGGGAGTTTAGTATGGGTACAGTATCATATCATATCCTTTACTTCCCCCTTGCAGGACCCATGTTAGCACTGTACTTTCATATACATGTACTGTCGATGTTTTCAATTGTCGATGCTTTCGTTTCAAAATAGTGACTTTCGTTGTTCTGATACTTCGATGTACTGACATGAATCCATATATATATATATATATATATATATATATATATATATATATAGTTGGGAGTAACGTTTGCAATGTTGGTCAACTATGGCCATTTGATTAATTATTTTTCGCTGTTAAGCTTTTTAAGTACATTAAACTTTCGCTGTTTAACATTCAATTATTAGCCATTTGCTGTAATTTTTTTTTTGATGCACAAACATAGACAAACTCGACCAAATATATTCAACGTACCAAAGCAAAAAAAACACCATGCTGGACACAAAGTTGTAGATAAAATTAGCGCTTTCATTCATACAAAATAGATAAACTTCTTCAGACAAAATACAATGGAAATTAGGTGTTTAAATACAAATACAAAATGACATCACATCCTGTCAATAAAATCTTCCAATACATAAAATGCAAGCATTCTCCAACTTATCAAAGTAAAAAATACACAAATAGAATTTATCTAATGTTATATCTGATAATTATTAAATTAAATTACCAGAATAAAAAATCTCTATCTGAATAATGCTTTTAGTTTTAATAAACTGGTGATGGAGATGGTGTCATTTAATCCAGGAGACACCGAGGAATTTAATTTCAGTTGCCAAACTAGCTCCCTTTCTTCTAACCTCAGGGGGGAAGGCCCCCCTCTACCATTATCAGGGATGTTTTCACTAACTAAAAAATGAAAACTGTGATGGGGGAATGTTAGAACATGTCTAGCGAAGGCATTTGTAGTATTACCCTTGGAACAAGCATAAACATGTTCGTAAATCTTATTTTTTAGGGCCCTGTCCGTTTTCCCTACATAATATGCAGGGCATTCACAGCACATTGCAAGGTAGACCACCCCTCTTGAGTTACAATTAAATTTATCATTCACATAAAATTTATTCCCAAGAACTTCAAAAGATTTTGTAACGTAAACATATTTACACATATTACACACCCCACATTTGGTCATGCCAAAATGTAGTCTGTATTTTGCATTTTGTCGTGATTCTAAAATGCTTTTCAAATTTCTCCCTCTCCTAAAAGTTATTTTGGGAGTAGTGTTTAAACATTCCCTCAAATGTGTATCTTCCAAAATAAAGGACCAGTTCTTAAATACAATTGTCCTAATCCAAAATGCATCATTTGAAAAGTTCGTAATAAAATTTATTCCTAAGCAATCTTCCCCAGTATTGCTATTCGATGTTGTTGTAGGGGAAAATGCATTATAACCATTTACATCATTTTTAATGAGAGGATCCCCTTCTACATGTTCACTTACTGTCTGAACCATATGTCCCAAAATGGGTGAAAAAATACCCTTTTCTCTCTTAGATGTAACTTCCCTCAGGAGTTCGTTGATGAATTCACACGGATAACCCCTAGCAAGAAAAATGTTTGTTAATAAATTGCATTCCTCTACAAAATCACAGTCTAATGTTGACATCCTGGCTGCCCTAACCAATTGTCCCTTTACTACCCCCCGTTTTTGATGTAGGGGGTGGCAGCTAGAGAAATGGAGGAAGGAGTTAGAATAAGTTGTTTTACGGTGGATTCTAGAAGTAAATATACCTAGTTCATGATTCTTGGTTACCAAAACATCCAAATAACTGATGGAATTGACCTGAAAGTCATAGGTAAATTCCAAAAAATCAATGGACTCATTCATTTCCACCAAAAGTGCATCTGCTGATTCTTTATCCCCCTTCCAAAGGATGAAAATATCATCCAGGTACCGTGTATACCAAACAACCTTCTCTTTAAAAGTTGGAATGTGAAAGAGAAATTTTCTTTCCCATGCTGCCATGACAGTGTTAGCGAAGGTGCCCCCACAAGGGGAGCCCATCGCTATTCCAGTTTTTTGGAGGAAAAATTTCCCATTGAATATAAAAAAATTATTCGCTAGGACAATTTCCAACAAGTATATCACCACATCAACATCACAACCCACCATGCCTTCATTCAAAAGGAAGTCTCTCACCCAATCACATCCTATGTCCTGTGGGATGCAAGTATAAAGGTCTCTGACATCTATAGTTAGAAAGTTCAAATTATAATCAAAAGGGACCTTGTTAATACTATCCAAAAATGCCCAAGAATCTCTACAGATTTGTTTCTGGTTCTTCAACACCTCTTTTAATTTACAGTCAATATACTTCGCACAACCATATGTTATTGATTGTCTTCCATCGATGATGGGTCTCAGAAGTGGACTATTAAGGTCTTTATGTATCTTGGGCAAACCAAAAATTTTTGGAATAATTGGGTATACCATTTTTAAATAATGAAAGACATCATTATTAATCCTGTTCTCCAAAAACAAATCACTGATAAATCCATTCACTCTGCGATATGCTCCATTGATCTCATTAACTCTCCTGAGGGAAGTTACATCTAAGAGAGAAAAGGGTATTTTTTCACCCATTTTGGGACATATGGTTCAGACAGTAAGTGAACATGTAGAAGGGGATCCTCTTACAAATTACAAATGATGTAAATGGTTATAATGCATTTTCCCCTACAACAACATCGAATAGCAATACTGGGGAAGATTTTACGAACTTTTCAATTGATGCATTTTGGATTAGGACAATTATTTTTAAGAACTGGTCCTTTATTTTGGAAGATACATATTTGAGGGAATGTTTAAACACTACTCCCAAAATAACTTTTAGGAGAGGGAGAAATTTGAAAAGCATTTTAGAATCACGACAAAATGCAAAATACAGACCACATTTTGGCATGACGTTACAAAATCTTTTGAAGTTCTTGGGAATAAATTTTATGTGAATGATAAATTTAATTGTAACTCAAGATGGGTGGTCTACCTTGCAATGTGCCGTGAATGCCCTGCATATTATGTAGGGAAAACGGACAGGGCCCTAAAAAATAGGATTTACGAACATGTTTATGCTTGTTCCAAAGGTAATACTACAAATGCCTTAGCTAGACATGTTCTAATATTCCCTCATCACAGCTTTCATTTTTTGGTTATTGAGAACATCCCTGATAATGGTAGAGGGGGGCCTTCCCCCCTGAGGTTAGAAGAAAGGGAGCTAGTTTGGCAACTGAAACTAAATTCCTCGGTGTCTCCTGGATTAAATGACACCATCTCCATCACCAGTTTATTAAAATTAAAAGCATTATTCAGATAGAGATTTTTTTATTCTGGTAATTTAATTTATTAATTATCACATACAACATTATATAAATTCTATTTGTGTATTTTTTTCTTTGATAAGTTTGAGAATGCTTGAATTTTATGTATTGGAAGATTTTATTGACAGGATGTGATTTCATTTTGTATTTGTATTTAAACACCTAATTTCCCTTGTATTTTGTCTGAAGAAGTTTATCTATTTTGTATAAACGAAAGCGCTAATTTTATCTACAACTTTGTGTCCAGCGTGGTGTTTGTTTGCTTTTATGCACAAACATAGACCCAGATCTTCCAATCCATCATTATATGTTCTTTTATATTTTAATTTCTATACTTTTCTCACATCATATTTCCAGAGTAAAAAAACATTTTTATATTTTCCTTAAATATCATCAGACCAGTTTTTATAAAATTTTCTCATATTAATATGATCTTTTCATACATGTATTTCTAATCTCTTTCCTTCTTCATTCCATGCTTTCTTATTTATCCTTTTTATTCCTTTGCTTATTTTTTATTTATTCCTTGCTTTCCTTTATCTCTAGGCATATTGCAAAATTATCAGAAAATCCTGATTCGAGTACCTCCCATTCTCCTATAACTAAACCTTGTGATACTATGAAATAATCATTTTCAGTTCTATACATATCCCCTTTTGTTGTTCTTCTTCTTCTTTCAGCTTTTCCTGATTAGGGTCACCACAGCGGAACTCCGGTCCGCTAATGATTTGCAGTAGAATTTTACGGTGCCGAGGTGCCAGCCCAACGCCCAACCTTCAATGAAGGCACACCCATCCATGCATGCCTTTTGAACGCCACTTTTGTAAGTCCATGAATTTGTGTCCCAGAGTTTTAACTTACCACATCTTATAGCTTCTAACATTTTTGTTATATCATTTCCTTTCTTTGTATGCATGCCTCTTAAATCACAAAGTCTGCTATTATACTATTTATATTCCTCACTACATAGTCTAAAATCTAATGAAATAAGCTTTCACTTTCTTTATAATTAGTAAGTATATAATGTTATAATTCTATATACTTGTTCTTTCCATTTTAAATCTACAATGGTTAATCTTCCCATTTTTGCTAAAGTTATATCTAATATCTTTACCATATTTCTACAGAATATGGCTATTCCAGAACATCTCTCATTTCCCAAATTCCAGATTATGGCAACTCCCCATATTTTCTGTTTTTAATCTTTCTTCATTTGTTAAAAGTTGTGTCTTCTAATATAATTACATCACTCCAAAAGTCTTATTTTTCTTATGATATTCTTAGTACTATTCACATTTATAGAAACACTCTAAAGTTTTCATTTTCCTTCAATTTGTAGTTAATTACTGGGCTAGTTTTCTTAATATGCCATTCTATACCTAGCTAAATCCCTTCCCCCAGGTGAGAACCAAACACTGTGTCTTATGTCTGGGAGTTAAACACCTTAACTATTATACCAGGCCACAGTTACTGGCTATACATGTTCTTTTTCATCCATTTAATTTCTTTTTTCTTTTGTACTTTAAATTTTGTTTTTCTATCCTTGACCCTTTTACCAACATAATTATTTTTTTCTCTTTTACGACCTCCCAGTTTCACTTATTTCAAAACCTTCTTCTGTATCATGATTATTTTTGCCATCTATTTTTTCTTCTATTTCTACTACTTCTAAAATGTATTCTTTGTTTTTTTCTTCTTTTTCCATATTCTTATTTTCATCTTTGCAGTCCATCCATAAATGTCCAATTTTCTTACATTTCTATAATTTCAATCCACATTTTGCATCATTTCCCAATTCCCCACAAATATAACATTTCCTTTGGTCACAAATCCTTCTTTTCCACAAAAACAAACCAACAGACAAAAAAAAAAAAAAAAAAAAACATGTTTTGGGTTGTCCCCTGTATTTGACGACATCATATATCCCTCTACATTTATCATGTTTGGTATATGTATGATTTTTTTTCTCTTTCTATTTTAATACAATATTACAATCTCAGCCACCAGCGGATAAACCCCTTTTGTCATAAACTTTTGCAATGTCTAGTACTTCTTTACATAAAGATTTCAAATGTGCTTTCAAGTTCTGTCTTTCTACCTCTGTTCAAAATTGTACATGAATTTTCTTCGTTTCCCTGTTAAATGCGTTTATCATATAAAGTCTCCATGGGTTACAGTCTTTTTTTTCATATTCTCCAATAACATTTCCCATTGAAAAAACAGTCTCAGATATAATGTCACAAGGTTTCTCTTTGTTAATAAGAATAAATGCTCTTACCTTATGTGTGTTTGCACCAAAAGGAACTAATAAATTGTCCCACACCTCATTCCTGTCCATTTCTTATCTTCTTTACTTTAAATCCTTACCATGTACTTCTGTTTTTTATTTCCTTCTGCCTTCTTTCCTGCTACTCCACTTTGGCCTTCTTTTACTTTATCTGCGTATGTTTTCTTTTTCATCTTACCACTATTCTTCAGGATTGTCTCTCAATCCTTCTTTTGTATTTTCTCTTAAATTCCCCCCTCCCCAGAAGTATCTCATTCATTTTCTGGCTCACTCTGCACCACCATTTCTTTAAGTAAATCATCCCACAACCCTCCTAACTGGAGGGCTTTAATTATACATCTGTCATTTGTTGACTCATCTCCATCAGACAGGTTTCTTTGAAACATTTTCTTAGAGTCCTGCATACATTCTCATGTCTCAATATTTGCTTTCTCCTTCATTTCTTTCACTACTCCATCATCTCCTTCTCTCTCAATCTGCCTCCCTGTTTCTCTGAGATTTGGAATGGAAACAGGAAGTGCTCCTCCAAAATGTGCACCACTTACAACAATGATGAGTAGGGAAATTTCCCCAATGCCCTAGCCAAATTTCTCCTAGTAGTATAAAAACACCTAATGTTTCCCTTGAAAAGAGGCTACTAGCAATCTAACTTGAGTAATTGCAAATTAATATGCCAGTGTTAAACTATTTCACATGAATTCTTGTCCATTTGCTTGTTTTCTATGCAAATAAAATCCTTTTACACTTGTTTCTCTGAATCACATTAATCCACAAATGTGTAAGCCCACTTATGGGCATAGGTGGTTCTCAGCTGCTCATGAATGTGGCTCAGGGTTCATATGAACAGTCTGTGGACAACAAAGGAGTTTGTAGCAGTCCTCATTATTTTTTGGCATGCTGCAGGAACTCCCAGATATACTCACATATGTTCAAATCAGAATATATTCAGAAAAGAATGAAGTTATATGTATTACAGTTTGCATGTTATCTCTGCCCACCTACCATCATCTGGCATACCTTCTTACCTCAAACCATTCACAGGCTCATATGTATATACTAGGCTATTGACCACCAGTTCATCTATAAGCCCATGTTATACTGTATGTTAGTTTGATCATAGTCACTGCCTGTTTCTGTTTATCAGAGACATGGGGTCCAGACCCAGGATGAAGTTTTGATTTCCCATCTATTGGACAAGGTTATGCTTAAATAGGGTTAGGGATGGACTCTGCTTCACATTGATGGGGATCCTCTGCTTCATAAGCATGGGGATACTCTGGGACACATATCTGTCTCAACAATATGTTCTATTTATGTTGCATGCAAAGTTTAAATCTTTTGATCTAATAGTCCTGATGCTGTTCATATTTTGGATGTGCAAGAGGTCCATCAGAGCTGGATCTGAGGATGCCTTATATGCCAGACAAAATTCACTCTCAGGAACCTGTAGAAGATTGAGTATACAGATAGAATGTTAAGGCGATCTCTATAGGACAATGTGTTGGTACCCTAGCTTCTCCTGGTAAGGAACTTTTTGGGCTTTCCATCTGTTCCATACATCTTGTCAGGTACATACTAAAGGAGACTTTAAACTCAATGATGGATCAGAAAGCTCTGAATAAAGTGGCACTATGACTTCCACGGACTTGGATGCCATGCCCTTACATATAAGTTGGTTGACATAGAATGTTTGTCTCACTACCTTGGCCACATGTTGGTCAAAGGCTATATTACAGTCTACATATGTTCCCAGATCCCTGACTACAAGGTCAACTCTTAGGGGTGTTGTATCAGTGTCTTAATTCATCTGGGTGTCTGTTTTCCCAAAATGTACTATAATGCATTTCCTGGCATTGAGGTTTAATCCGTGTCTCTGGCACAATTCATTTGTGTTAAACCTCTTGTAAGATATTTGTGCCATGGGAAATCTATGATAGCTCCCAATTGCAGCCATCTGAAAACTTGGTCAGCCAAAGACTGTTAACATTAGAATTTAACTCTGAGAATTAGATGCCAAATAGGAGCAGTTCTAGCACGAAGCCCTTAGATATCCCTCTGGTGACCAGTCTCCTAATGGAGGTGATCCCACCAATCCTGACTTCCTGGGTCATTTATGTGAGCCAGCTGGCAATCCAAAATGTTATGTAGGGGTTTATGCCCAGTTTGATGAGTTTATCAAATATACCTGAGTGGGATATTGTGTCAAACACTTTAGCCAATTCCAGGTAGGTGGAACACATCATCTTCCCCTCATTCTTTGCCTTGATGACCTTCTCAAAAAAGTCCACCCAGTTTAGTTGGCATGACCTTCCTATGACAAAGCCAAACTGAGCTGTGTCCAGTGTCTGAAGGTTGCTTATATCCTTGTGGATCATTTCCATGATAATTCATTCCATGGTTTAGCATAGAACTATTTAGACTAATGGATCTGTGGTTTCTGGGCTTCATTGATGGTCGACCCTTGTGAAGTGGGATAACCATTGCAGTTCTCCATTATTGTGGTACAAAGCATGTTTTGAGGCTATAGTTGAAAAGTTATTCAAGTTGTTCTGATAGGTCATGTTTCTAGCTATTTAGAAGGTATCCCAGGATATTTTCAAGTACCACTAAGGCTGTGGTTTGTGCCTTAGTGAGCACCTCCAAGTCCTGCTCTCTTTTAATAGCTGGGAAGGCATTTGTTGGTAGGTATATAAATGGGGGAAGGGGGGGGGTTGAGCTGCATTTGCCAGCCAGAAGATTTGTTATGTTGCTCTTCTCACTGAAGGTGGCACCACTGACCACCAATTCAGCACACTGCTGTATGCTGCCTTTGAAGTATTGAGGTTACTCAATACTTAATAGAATTCAGTAATCACACACATAGCAACATGTATTTATGCAACATCCAATATTACTGTTGCTTCAATGTAAGAATAAATACCATAAATGTGTAATACTTCCAAAAAGATAGCTCAGGAAATGTACAGCCACAGTAGCAATTATAAGTAATAAATAAGAAAAAAAGTGATGATTGCGTACTGTTTGTATACACAATATAAATGAAATGCAAAGGTATTCCTTTAAAAAACATGTACATGACAAAGAATTTTTGGTTAAACCAAACTTGCCAATAATAACAGTACATGCTCTAATGCCCCTGCTATTTAGCTGGATTTGGTCAAGGTGGTGTCATACCCCAGATGGAGAGGTTCTAAACCTCTGAACCACAGCCTTACTCATACTTCTTCATTATGGTTCTGGCACATCTAATAATGGCAGCAACTCTAAAAGTATAAGGTCACACTCTAAAATGGTCTCATAAGAAGACAAAAATTAAAGCCAACCTTCTCATGGAGTTTTATCTGGAAAAAGACTGAGGTGTGCACACGATGTTCCAGCTGGAAAAAATAGATGTCTGACAGGAGTTGGGTCAGCTCCTGGAATCTCTGACAGGGATCATCCAGTCTGGCCAACAGTGCCATCTCAGATACGATGACTTATAGACATGTAGGGCTGACCAGCTAGCTGAGTGGATTGAACAGGGAAAGGATAGAAGGCCAGAGTTCTATAGTAAGTATTACATTTTTTTCTGTGGGTCATATTAAACAAAGCTTTAAAATTATAAGATGGTAGCATAATTGAAAGTATTTGCTAGAATTAATATGTGTACCTTCAACAATTGATATGTAATATTATTATAAGAATGTAAAGGAAAGCATGATCACATCTGTACACAGAACTGAATCTGTATATAAGTATATGGAATGGTTAAGTGATGACATAGTTGTCTCTATAAATACAAATGTAACATATGCTTTAGTAAAATATCAATCTGCATGTATTTCTGTAAATCACAGATATAGATCTGCATGAGTAGACTTACAACTACTTGCTCATGTATGTATACAGAAAGCAAAAAAAGTGTTTGCATTTCCATATTTTCATTTAGTATTGCTTTAACTTAGGTAGTAATTAAATTTCATGCAGTTTGTATAGAACAGGAAATATGTATTAGTAAAGTTATTGTATAAGAAAGTAATTTCTTCCACAATTACAACTACACATACAAGATGGCTGAAGTCAGTCAGGCACTGCACCCTAGTCAAAGTGGATGTTGGGGGAGAGAGAGTGGTGGCTGTAGTGTTAAGTGAATGTCCAGCACATACTTTAGTGAAACATTATCAGTATTACTACCTGTCTAGTAGCTCTCCATACATTTTTAAATCATCACCATGGCCTCTAACATCTGTCCTATGTGGACAGGCTCAAATCACTATCACTCTACTTGGTATCATACAGATTGCTCAGGGGTGATCCGTGTCTCACCTACAAAGCAATCTCAGACAGTGCTCTACTAGAGATGCTCCATATCTGTAAGTCTAACTCCTCGTACATTAACCAATCAAAAGGCTTAAATCTAATATGTGACATTAGTAAAACATGCTGGAGAAACAGGTTTGTCTCCCAGAGGTTGCCTGTCTCTGGAATAGACTCCCCATACACATCAAACAAAGTACATCACTGACCCTCTTCAAGGACAACCTTGATGAGTGGATGGGAAACCACAAATGTGTCCCAGGGTCCACCTGTGTCCCTCATTGACAGTGGCAACAGGTGCTGATTGAGGTTTCATTTTGGGGATAAACTCTTGTCTAGGCTTGTAAGGGCCCCAGGGCCATTAGCCTAGTAACCTCCTATGATCCCATATTCTTGAAATTAAGGAAGAACTCTATCAAAGCACATACTTTTATATAGCTAAAGAAATGAACATGTCCATGACTTGCTGCATTATTATGTGTGTCTTCACCTTCTGGCTGAATACAGTTCACAGACAATTCATGCAAAGCATAATATTTAAAAAAAATTACAGCAAAATTGTATCTCTGTTTAGAATTTACAACAAAGGGAAGATTAGCAAAGTATAAGAGTTCAGGTACTAATACATAGTTCAACAAATACATACTAAGAAAATGCTGCAGTGAATAGAATGTCTTAGAAATAATATTTGTGTAATTAACGTTAATGAGAAAAAGTAAAATGCAGGTAAATGAGATTTGCCTAATGTCTTCTGTCTGTAGGTGAAGAACAAAACTCCTATAGCAGGAGACAGCAGGAGAAGTGAATAGTCAGATTGGTGGGATCCACTGTTATGCCTGAATAAAATAGTGAATAGTATAGTGTGTTTAACTAACTTCATTGATATATAAAAGGAGATAATTAATACAGAATAATAACTAAGGCACTAGAGGGCATTAAGTGTATTATTGCAAGCAAAAGTGAGAGATATGTCAGAATACATGTTCAGTATTTTTGTCTTTAACTCACTCAAACCTAAAGCACTTTTTTTGTATACTTCCAGTTCACACCCATACTGCCTTATGGCATACAGAACTTTTTTGGGTCTGGCTTCTTTAACTAAGTAACTTCCAGGCTTATATAGGCAGTATTAGAATGCATGTCCTGCAGTGGACAAATTAATCATTGTTTGCCTCTTACTATTCATATTTTCAAATTTATGGTCATATTTTTATAACTGAGAGATCTACATGTTCTTGAGGTGTATGGTGTGAAACACCAATGTGGGAGACAGGACATTTTACTGTCAGTGCTGGTTTATACCACTTTGTACTGGAAATATTGTTAGTTGTTTGCTAGTAATTATGAAAATAACCAATATTTCCTTATGTACTTAATAATTCAAAACACGAATTATTTACAAACTGCTGCATGACATTAAGTGAAACCTTAGATGTTGAAGAAGACTGCTTTTCAAATCTGCACTGCAGGTTGTACATATTGAGTGATATCTAGTATTATTTGGTTAGCTAATTATACAGTGTTGGGAGGGTGGCCTAGTGGTTAAGGTGCTTGCCTTACAAACACAAGGTGCAGGGTTTGAGTCTCACAGGGGATAATTGGCTAGACTTAAAATGGCTCACAAGGGCAGTTAGCTTAGTACTAATCTATGAACCTATGAACAATTAAGCGTATGTTTTCATATTTTTGTAAATATTTCAATAAACATACATTTGTAAAGGAATTTATTGTTGTTATGTGAAAACCTAATGTCTGGTAAAACATGGTCAAACAATACATGTCTGGGTTTATTGTTTTCAACATATGAAAATTTGCGTGTGCATTATAGTATATTACAGTATTTTTGGAAAAGACTATAAATGCACTGACTGTTATCATTGTAAATAATACTTCTCACTAATAACATTGCTATTTGTAGAGTTTTAATAAATTGTATTGTTCACAAATATTTACATTCATTTATCTTATACTTTTTAAATGTATTTTTCAGAAAATGCTTTAGAATGCAGAATGTGTGTAGACTGCTAAAGGTGTGGCATTCACACCACATGGGTGTTAATAAGTTATCTTCATTTTATTACTGTATATAAATAAATAGTTAATGCAGAGCAGCTACTTTTTTACAGATTTAAAATGCTCTGGAGTAGCCCAGGCATGTACCTCCTAAGTTAGGGAGTGCTCACCCTCTGCCTGTCTGAAGACATCCTCATAGGGTTGGGATGGTAGCACCAGTCTTGCAGACACCACAGCATGTGGCCATCTGGCAAGCCTTACATGGACTTCAGAACTTGGTTAAGGATGTATTGGAGCAGATAGTGGACATATTTAGCCTGTCAAAGCCTCAATTCAATGTGTTCAAGACACTCTGCCACAGCTGGTGCTGATCATGGCACCACCAAAGGGCCTCATCCTTCGATTTTGGGGGCCTCCACTGCACTACCACTTGGCAATAGATACATTTCAGGCACTGTGGGCTGGGAGTCCTGTTGGCATTTGTTCAGCCTTTCTTCCATTATCTTTCTCTTACAGCCTCTATTTCCCCCCACAAACATTGTAACCCTCCTCTCCCACTTCCTCCTGCACAACCATCTTGATGTGTCCTTTTTGTGTCTCCCTGTTTGTTGTGTCTTCCCTTTTTCGGTCTTTCCTATCTCCCCTTTTTCTTTTTTCTTTAATGAAACTATCAGAGTATCTACATAAAAATACACTTATATAAAACATTTTAAACCCATTTACTTCTTAAATATTAATAATAAAAATTGCACAGTGCACTACTTGCCATAAAGTTTTCTAGTGTGACTGCACATAGCTGCATCTGTCCACAATATTTGATAACATAGTTAAGTACTAAAAAGCTTTCACATAATATTGTATATGTACTTAATGCTTTATTTTAGCTATGTCACACTTTTGCCCTAAGTGGACATGTTTTTCAAAATGCCTTCACTTTTCCTTATTCAGTGCTATTACCCTGAGCTTAGCTTGTTTGTATATACACATAGTGGCACTTCTCACAAAAAACACCATGTGGCTGCTAACTCCCAGACTATAAATATCATTAAATAGAGATAAAAGAGAAATTAATAAGAAGGAAAATAATTTTATTATATTAACTGGGGAAGGAATGAAAATCATGATATAAAGGCAGAGATTTTACACTGAAAAAGGGAAGATGCTGCCCTATTTTGGGGAAAAGGGTTAGCACAGACAGAGACAATGGAATATATTGTAGATGAAGATGATAATATAAGTAAAGGGCAGAAAAAATATGCAAGCTGTGTTTTGGGAGCTGCTAAATTTAAGGCTCTGACAAAATGATTATAAGAAGAAATAAAACTGGATGCATTAAATAAGAGAATATAAGAAGCAAATATAAGTGATGTCTCTGGACCTGATGTACTAGGTTATTGAGTTCATAAAGGCATGAAAAGCAAGCAAAAACTAATGTTACTGAAAAAATGAATTAAATTACATTGATGAAATGCAAAGTATAGGTTAAGGAAATTTTCTAAGGTGGATAAAATGTTTGTGTGTGTGTGTGTGTGTGTGTGTGTGTGTGTGTGTGTGTGTGTGTGTATATATATATATATATATATATATATATATATATATATATATATATATATATATATGTGTGTGTTTGTGTGTGTGGGGGGGGGTGAAAAAGATAAGCCCCTAGATTTAATAAATTCTGTGTAGCCATAGTATAGATCCTACATGGAGTGTTGCCATATCCATGAACACAGTTCCCCCTCAGCAGCATGCCATACATATTAAACATAGCATGTTGCCGAAGGAGAGCCATGGGACATGTTTATTGAATCAGTGTAGGGATTGTGGTGCTAACTGTGTCTGCAGATGAGTAACACACTCCTGCACTGTCCAATAGGAGTATGGCAATGTAATTTAATTTAGTTTTATTTATTTATTTATTTATTTTTGTTAGAAAAATCATGCTGTGCAACATGGAACACAGCACTGCTGAGCAGTGCTGAGACACAAGACATCTAAAAATGGAAACCTGATGTATTTAATTATTTATGTAAAGATCAAGTTTAAGTGTAGCTGAGTAGGTTTGTGCAGTGTGCCACAGTGTTCAGCAGTGCTTAAAGGTAGCTTAGAGGTATATGTAAAAGTGTAGCAGAATTCCACATGTCCATGTAGCCAAATGAGTAGAGTTGCAGCCATAAGCTTGTTTGAGCAATGCTATGTGACACTCCACATTTTTAAATATTGCCCAAAGGCATGTAAGGGCAAGAAAACAGGCTATATTAAGCCCGATAGGTGGGAATACAGCATAATCCATTGGAGTTCTGACTCTGAAGGGTACAATGGCAAGCACCGGAGAGGGTTCGCACTTTGAGGGCACAGTGTTGGGGCATTCAGGAGTCCAGGGTCATGGTTTGACTCCTTGTAAAACAAAATGAGGGCCAGCTGATGCAGGAAAGTTACCAGGGCTCAGAGTGCAAGGTGGAGGCCTGGGACTGGATGGCAAAGGACCTCACCAGCGCAACTGGTATCCCCTGCACATGTGAGAAGTGTCGTCACTGCTATGATGACCTGAAAAGAAGGAAAGGGTCTCTCTTGGACATCTGAGTCCAAGAATTCCAGGCTGAAAATCCCACATGTATGTAAGTACCATTACCTGTGTTTCACCAATATCTAATCTTGAATGTCTGCTAAACTGGTATGCATAATGGTATCCTTCTGTCCAAACAGCTGCAGAGGAGAGGGCTTGCAATATCGAAGCACATACTGGGCACATGGCCAGTTTGAACCATGAGTGTGGTGAGTACAAATGTATTTTGCTACCTATAGTCAAATAAGCAAGAAAAAATAAAGCATTACCTGTGATTAAGTATATACAGTAAAGACTGTATTGCAGTGAATGTGGACTTACACCTGTACTGCAAGATATGCAAACTGCCAACTGTAGTGCCATAAGCAAGGAAGACTAAAGCATTAAGCAGAATAAACTATTATATGCAATAAAACATAGTAGTGCAATAACTGTGGAATAATAGCTGTATTGCAACACCTGCATAATTACAAATGTTGTGCAATAAAAAAGTGTCCCAGAGACTCCCTATCTATGGAATAGACTCCATCTCCACATCAACCAGAGTACCTCTTTACTCCTTTTTAAGTGCAATCTGGATAACTGGATGGGAAATATAAAATGCATTTCTGGGATTCCACCCGTGTCCCTGCTGGACAGGGGCATCAGGTGCTGATATGTCTATGCATGGACTAAACTCTTGGCTAGGCTTATAAGGGCCTCAGGGCCAATAGCCTAGTAACTTCCTATGATCCTATGAAATTATATCATTAATTGATTGAAGGCTTCTGTAATAAGGTCTGTTGTGCAATGACTGTGGCAATAGGGCTGTTTTTTACAAAATCAATTATGACAACTGTTGTACAATAAAAACAAGAAATAGTATCTGTACATGCATGGAGGTATGGCTAATAAAGTCTGTTGTGCAATAAGGCTGTTTTGCAAGAAATCAATTATTACAAATGTTCTGCAATAAAACTACAAAACAGTAACAGTACCTGCATCAAGGTATGTCTAATAAAGTATGTGCAATAAGTGTATGTTCAGAGTTGTACTGTAAGCAATCAGTTATGATAACTGGTCTGCAATGACACAGGGAGCAATAGTGATAACACCAAGGTAAATGTGTACAGTGGGATTGTCTTGTTTTCACCATTGCGTGTCAGCTACAAGCATTCAGGCTGCGAGGTATGGTGCTGCAGTCAGATATAACAGTGTACTAGCTGTACACTGCAAATAATAACCCATAATCAGATATTGGTTGCTGACTTCACAGATATTTCAACACATGTAATGTGTACACTTGAATTCTACATAGTCATATATACATTACTTAGCATCTCTGTCATGCTTGAATGTCATGCATGTGTGTTCAACTGTCACTGCAATCAAGTATAAAACTGTACCAATATTAGCAGGTCATATTCCAGTGCCAGGTGAGCTCTAGGCAAATATCAGTTGGTCAGTGTTCACCAGTGATCTGACAGCTCAGTTTGCTAAATGCTGTGTATGAAGTACATTTTTACCACACACAGACCAGGGTTCAAATCCAGTGCTATGTAGATCTATATATTACAGTATCAGTCATGGAATGTTTACAGATATTCTCTTCACAGGAACTACAGGTAAATGAGTGAGGTAGCCCATATTATGAGTACACTAGTCTGTTAACATGCCACAGGTTGTTAAATCATTACCAGGAATGTGAAAATACAGCATAAAAAACAGGAAATAAGTGTAATAATAATAATAAAATAAAATAGAAGAAATAAAATGTGTAAGCTCTGGTATGGCTGCATACCTGGAGTGTGTGTTAAAGGTAGCTGCAGTCAATTAATACATTGATGCAGATGTCCACTGCTGTCACTGCTATTGGGTTCTATCCCCATGCCTGCCAAGCAAGGCATGACAGTTAACTGTCTGTACTGTACACATACATGTCTCTCAAGTGTCACGCTGTCACAGAATGCAATTACCATTGCGTAATCCCTCTGTCACAGATGTATCATTGACATGATGATGTAAATAGCAAAGTAACACTACATCTGCCCATAGTACACCTTGGTAGTAATATAGGTATATCTGATGTGCAAGTGTTCTGTGTAGCTGTGAACCCACAGTTGTTACTGCTTGACCCATACTGTCCCATGCGGATAGCTTGAGAATTATGTATATACTACAGCAGCTATAGGGCATTGTTACACATAAAGAAAGGACAGACCTGTAGAGTCGACAGAAGTACTGTTGTCAACTCTACAGCCTAGAATGGTATTAATGGACTGTATTTCTCTCTCTCCCCACCCCTTATCTTCAAATATTTATTATTGCAACTCATTGGTTTTAGTTTACAATTAACATACATTGTTCCATGAACTTTATTTTGAGCCATGTGTTTTATTATTGTTATGTATTAAACTGGTTACATATTAACATATTTTGTTGAATCACCTATTCTGTTGACCTTATGCTGTAACTATTACTGGCATGCTGTTAATACACTGACTGTTCTGTTATTTATTGTTGCGTTTCACATAATATGCATTGAAATGTAATGGGGTTATTTCCAGTGTTCTGGCTTGTTGTTATTACTAAAAAGAAGTTATGTACTCAGCATAACGCTCCATGTGTGTTGTCCATCTCACCTTCATTCTGTACTGGTTGGGTTTGGGACCCATTCTTGGTTCCGACTCGGCCTTATACAGAAGTTTGTGGTTGATACCCTATCCCATGATGCTCTAGGAAATTCCCCAGATCTTGTTTGCTGGTATAATAACAGGTACATATAAAATAATTGCTATCTTAAGAGTTATGAAGAGGGTCAGAGAACATTAGTCACCAACTGAATCCACTCGGTCCTCCACGAGCTAATGGCTGGGAGAAGGAGGGTGGTATGTAAGAATAAAGGTGAGATGAACAACACACATGGAACTTTATGGTGAGTACATAGCTTCTTTATGTGATGTTGTCCCATCTCACCTTCATTCTCTACTGGTTGGGATAGTGTCCCTTGCACCATCTTTCTTGGGTGGCTCAAGGGAAAATATTCTTCAGAACAGTGGACTCAAAAGAGGCCCTGTCCCTGCAGGCCAAATCAACTTTGTAATGAGTAATAAAGGTATGAGGCCTTGTTGCTGCAGGGCAAATGGTATCAACTGGCAGTTTCACTCGAAAGGCGGAAGAGATTGCTATGGCTGTTGTAGAATGACCTTTTACTTTGTCAGGAAGTTCTTTCTTCTGCAATTTGTAGGCAAATGTAATACAATCTGATAGCTATCTGGAAAGTGTGACCTTAGTAACTAGAGCATCTTTGTTGTTGTCTGAAAAGGACACAAACAATTCTTCAGTCTTTCTAAAGTCCTTTGTTCTATGCAAGTAGAAATGTAATTGTCTATGTACATCTAGTTGATGTAGCATATATTCTGCCTTATTGCCATAGTTGGGAAAGAAAACTGGTAAGTCTATGGATTGGTTTAAGTTAGATTCTGAACATACTTTAGGTAGAAAGGACAGGACTGTTCATTGAGACACTGTATTTATGGAAAAGTATATAGGGGGGTTTTATAGACAATGCTTGTAACTCCAAAACTCTCCTAGCTGAAGTGATAGCTATTAAAAGAATTGTCTTCCAAGTTAAAAATTTCAGATCACAGGATGATGCAGGTTCAAAAGGGAGAAGCATCAAATGGGATAAGACAAAACGCAGGTCTCATTGTGCTAGAAGTGCTTTAATGGGTGGTCTTAATAGAATAGTATCCCTCTGGAATGCTTTACAGAGTCTGTGGGACATCACGCTCAGCCTTGATTCACCTATATGGAAGTTTGATATCACTGCTAACTGAACACAAATCGTAGCTGCAGCTACACCCTCATGAAATAGCTTTGCCAAAAACTTTAGTATGGAAGATATAGGGACAGAGAAAGGTCAATATGATTATTCAAGGTTCAAAAGGAAAATCTCTTCCATTTCCTGATATACATTTTTCTCATTGAAGCCTTATGAGACAAAATCAAAATATGTTTCACTGAAGGGGGAAAGGTCAAGTAGCCTGGCTATGTTTGGAATTGGAGAAGCCAAGCTGTCAACTTGAGGGTTTGAAGGGATAGGTGGAGCATTCCCAATGCATGAGTCAGAAGATCTGGAACTTGGTCCGGAATCCATGGTTTCTCCTGGAGATGAGGCCAAAGGAGAGAGAACCAGATTTGATGAGGCCAGTAAGGAGCAACACGTATCAAGGTCCTTCCCAAGTCACTGGCTTTCTGAAGAACTTTGGGTATCAAAAGGAAGGGAGGGAAGGCATAGAGGAGACCCGAGGGCCAATTGTGTACAAGTGTATCCCTTGGTGATTCCCCCAGAGGGGGGATTAGGGAAAGATAGCTGCTGCATCTGGCATTCATAGACATAGCAAAAAGATAACAGCAAGAATGGCCCCATTTGCAGAAAATCTTTTCCACTACCTCTTGTTTTAGGGACCACTCGTGGTCATCAGAATCACCCTGCTGAGTCTGTCTACTACTACACTGGATTTCCCAGAATGTGCATTGCTATCAGAAAGCATTGGGAGGAGGTCAACCACTACCATACTCTCAGGGCCTCCTGACAAAAGAGGTAAGACATGGTTCCTCCTTGTTTGTTTATGTATCACATGACTAACATGTTGTCTGTTTGTTTTGCAGTAGTTCCTAACAGAAGAAAGTCTTGGAATGCTTGCAACACTAAAAGCACCACTCTCATCTCTAGGACACTAATATGCAAATGGGCCTCGTGATCCTGCCAAGTGCCTTGGACTGTCCTTCCCAGATAATGCCCCATCACCCTATCTGGTAAGCATCTGTGGTCACTGTTGCTAAAGGCTGTGGAAGAGCAAAGGGTTGACCTAAAGTCATATGAATGGAGTGAAGCCACCAATGAAGGTCTTTCCTGCAAGATTCTGTTATCATAATTTGGTGGGACATGGGTAGTTCCTGCATGGACCACTGAGTGAACAGCAGCCACTGCAGAATCCTCATGTCAATCTGCGGAAATGGGATCAAGTTTATTGCTGCTGCCATGGTCCCTAATACTTTCAGGACTGTTCTTGCTTGCCTTCCTCTTGAAAAGTAGGTTTATGACCTGATGCTGAAGGACTTGTACTCTTTCTGGGAGAAGCTTTGCTATCATTTTTGTGGTATCTAAGTCTGCTCTTATAAAAACAATATGTTGAGATGGTAATAAGGCAGATTTTTTATAATTTATTGTGACCCCTCGATGAGAACAGAGCTTTAGTGTGGTGTCTCTCACTTTTATTAGTAGATGCTCGGTGGTGGCGGTTAGGAGCCAGTTGTCTAGGTGCATAAACACTCAGAATCCTCAACGTCTCAAGTGAGCTATGACTACTGCCATACACTTGGTGAACACTCTGGGGGCTGTAGTGAGACCAAAGGGCAGAGCTTGAAACTGGTAATGACTGGCTCCCAGCCAAAAACACAAATGACTCCTGGATCGCCTGTCCATTTTTATGTGGTAGTACACATCCTGGAGGTCTATTTAGCACATCCAATCATCTTTTCCCAAAAAATGGAGTATCAACTGCGGTGTTACCATATGGAACTTCGACTTTTTTACTGACTTGTTTAATTTGCTGAGATCCAAGATGGGTCTCCAGTCCCCTGTTTTCTTTGGAACTAAAAAGAATCTTGAGTAAGTTCCAGATACTATTTGGTCTGTGGGGACTGTCTGGATGACTCTTTTTTTTCTTGCAACTTTTGTATTTCTAGATTTGCCTATTCCCTTTGACTGGGTGGAATAGCCAAGATTTTTTTTTATGTTTGGGACATGGAAAGAAAAGAGCATGGAGTAGCCTCTGGATATGATTCTTTGTACCCACTTGTCTTTTGTTATTATTTGCCAGGCTTGTGGGTACAAAGATAAGCAACCCTGAACTGCCTCCAGAGATGGACAGTCAGGCCTCCTTTCAGGAGCCCTAAAAGGGCTTGCCAGGGAAAGATTCCCTTGTCACCTTGATTTTGTGGACCCCCTCTGCCACTTGGCTGGCGTCTTCCATTACTGCTTCTCCCTCTCCCCTGGGGGAAGAATCATGACGTGTGTCCCAAAAATCTCTGAGATTTTTGGAACCACATTTTTCCTCCCTTTTGACCTTTTGGATAATGTTTAAAAGGTAGGGAAAATGAACTCGTATGGCAGAGAGAGTTTTTCTTTCTTGTTCACACCTGGTTAGTGTGTCTTTGACTTTAGGCTCGAGCAAGGATGAACTATCAAAGGGAACATTAACAAAAGAAGATTTGAAAGGCTCTGCAAAATCACACAGGTGCATCCAGGACTGTCTCCTTATGGAAATTCCTGAATCCGCTGCCCTACTCACTCCATCAGCTGCATAAGAAATGAGTCTCATGGAGGAGTTTACCACTGAATTCAAGGTGGAGAGCTGGGAAGAAACTTTTTCTGTTACCTCCTCAGCTACTGAACCCTGGAGAGTAACTCCTAGCTCCTTCGGGAGATCTGTCTGTAATCTGGTAAAATGAGTGAGATAATTCAGGGACCTGTGTGTAATGGTCACTAAAGAAAAGGTGCACTTTCCATATCTGTCCATCATATGAGACTCTTTGTTCAGAGGATGGACAGAAGAGGATGCCTCTGACAGATCCTTTTTGGTGGCCGCCACCACCTACATACTATCTATTGGGACACCTTTTGTAAGAGTTTTTATAAGTTGGGGATTTAATGAATTTATTTGGCCTCCGAGGGACAGGCTCCACTGAGTCTGGAGACTCCCACGCCATTTGACAAACTAGGTCCATTAGTTCATCAAAAGGTGGAGACACCCAAGTGGCAGAATGGTGAGAACCAAAAGCCTTCAGGTAGACAGACTCCTCCTCAGAAGGGTTGATGGACTTCCAGCCACCTCTCTACTTCAGTATTTCCTGGATGTCTGCAAAAGAGACATCCTCAGAGGGTGATTGTGGAGACCCTTCTGAGTCATCAAGTTCTGTGTCAGATGTGACGGACTCCTCTGGGAAGTCTAAATGCTTCCTCTTACATAGTCTCTTATGAGGGACCTCTTCAAAAGCATATTCTGGAGACGTTTCAGATGAAAGAAGTTCACACAATGGGGCATCTTGAGGCCTAGAGTCTCTGAGTCTCTGAGAATGCAATGGTGCCAAGACAGACACCGGGGCCTTTGGGGGAAGAATGCATGGACCTGAGAGTGGAGCTGTCTGTGGAGACAGCACTTTCCTCATCACCTTGAAGGCCCCCTGTCCCTGATCTGAGAAAGCTAATGGCTCCAAAGAACCAGAAGGCATCCCCAGAACCAAGGGGGTTGGTTCCGAGGCCGATGCAGGAGCCAAGCTCACCCATGCCAAAGCCCCAAGAGGCAAGTTTGTATCCACCAATTGTCTGATCCAACTTTCCTTCCCGGACCAGACTGGAGAACATTGGCTCCTTGACCCCTCAAATTCAGATGGAGCCAAGGATGCCAGAGTGGTAGTCAGAACCAAAGTTCCTGGAATAGGTCTCAGTTCCGACAGTTCCACTACAACCAGTTCCAGACATTCTGACTCTGAAATCCGGGATCGGATTGGAGGAGGAATGGGAGGTGACAGGGTAGATTTGGTCAGTTCCAAAACCCTCTGGGTCAGATCTGACAAAAGTTTTGCAAGTGCCATTGCCCTCAAAAGTCTCCGCACCACACGATCTACATCATCATCTGAAAATCTCCTAGAGGATCGAGTAGAGGGGGCATGAGATCTAGAAGCTTGTAAAATTGGAGATCTCAACATTGGAGAAAACGGTTCCAGTTCTGGGGATTGACTTCGAATTTGAAGCAACAATGGTTCCAGGACAGCAGGAGCCGAGGTGGAAGGCTTCTCAAGCCTGACAGGCTTCAGGTCCAATGAATAAATCTTTGGAAACTTTTTAGTCAGCTCAGACTGAGACTCTGATGAAGAAGAAGATATTTTACCAGATCTTTCAGATTTAGAAGATGGGGAAGAGGTCTATTTGGAAGGACTCTGACCTTCTCCTATAGCTTCTGAAAAGGGAGTTTTCAATAATCCCCTGAAGATCAACTTACTCTTCCTTTCAAGAAGAACCCTGTGGCTAAAAGAATGGCAAATGGCACAGGATTCTTGAAGGTGTACTGCTCCAAGGCAGTACACACACACAGTATGATCATCAGTCACTGACATTTTCTGACTGCATTTTGTACATTTCTTAAACCCTGAGGGTTTATCATCCTTGGGTTGTTTTGACATCTTAACGGTCTACAAACACAAGCTAGCAGAAAAAAATTGGCATAGCAGAAAAAGCCAACACTACAACTACTATATGTAAAGGCTAAATAATTACACACATGGTATATGTTTATATATATATATATATATATATATATATATATATATATATATATATATATATATATTTGTTTTTGTTTTTTTTTATTAAAACACACACACACACACACACACACACACATACACACACACACACACACACACACACACACACACACACACACACACACACACACACACACACACACTAAGGGAAAAGCATTCTAATTTAAATGGGCCAAGCAACTCTCTAACTTAAATGAGCTAACTTAATTAAAGACAAAAACAACTAAAAATAAAACAGCTCTCTAACAAACAAGCTTGACAAGAATTATCTCAAACACACATGATAAGGGTAAAAACACTCTAATTTAAATGGGCCAAGCAGCCCTCTAACTTACATGAGCTAGCTTAATTAAAGACAAAACAACTAAAATTAAACATCTCTCTAACAAGTGATCTTGACAAGATTTATTTTAAATATGCACGCTAAGGGAAAAAGCCCTCTAAATTAAATGGGCCAAGCTAGAAATGAACTTAAGCCAGGATAGGGTAGGAAAGGCCTTGAGAATAAATGACGACCAACAATCAAAAAACAAAGGCAGCAAGCACAGCAAAACTGCTAAAAGGGTAACTACCTAACTCCAAAAAGAGAAAAAATACCAATATTAACAACGATAAACAATTACAAAGATTTCACTTAGCCAGACACAGTATGAAGCACTTGATCTTGTTTTAGTGGCAAATGAGATCTAGGGAGTTTCCTAGAGCATCATGGGATAGGGTATCAGCCATGAGCTCGTAGAAGACCTCAAGCTTTTGTATAAGGCTTCTTTGGAGCCAAATATTGCTTCACCTCCATAATCGCAGTACATCAGGTTAGACTGGTTCTTGCTGATCTGCCTACCCTACTTCAGCCAGCCATGGCACTGGGTGCCAGCATGTCTGGGACCAAAACCAGTGGTACTCCCTCTGCTGGCTCTGCATCACCCTTTTGGTTGAACTGCCTCAGGGAATGGGGCCTGTGCCCCCCTGGGAACAGTGGCAGAGGACGATAGTTACCTAGGATCGACTATTGGTCATGATGCTCAGGATTCTTCATAGGAGTTATGAACAATGCCTGTACCAACTTGAGCACAGGCTCGACAACCTGGTGGGGCCTACTGGCCCTGCTGCCCAGCCTCCAGCACAGCCACAACACCCTCCCCATCCAAGGAGTTTACCCCCTCATGTGTCCCACACTGCACCCATCTGCTGTCTTGTCTGTCATGTCTGTCTGCAATTGCATCCTCTCCTACCCAACTTACCAACCCATATGTGCCTACGTCCCATTCCCAACATTCCACTTTTTCCTTATTAAAAAAAAAAAAAAAAAAAAAAAAAAAAAAGGGCACCTGTCCCACAAAAAATATTGCCCCATATATAGCTCTCAATTTTGCAAACGTATCCAGTGGACACAACTAATTTGATCCAATTGGCCTGACAACAAATTTATGTTGTCCTCACCACTCTGGGGTTTGAGAGTCCAAATTCATCCGCCAAATCTGTTAAAATGCACAACTGTTACTGTAAAAGAAATGAAAAGCTATAGTCCTGTCCTGCACCCGTCCTGCACATCCCTACCTGCTGTTCACTATGTTTTTCCCTCTACTTACCCCCATTTTACCACTGTCCTATCACCCCCATTTTCTTTTCTTTGTAAATTTTTTGTGTGGGTTTGTGTGGAGCTAAGTGGTGTGCCACAATGCAGCACATGCTGCAAACATGCTCAAACCCATTTAAAATGCTTTAATGTGCCTTAATGATCTTATGTGTTTCTCATGGTGTTAGGAACATGTACAAAATAATCACCCCTGGCATGACTCAAATGTGGGTCTTTTTCAATTGCAGGCTACTGCACTAGCCCACTAGGCCACACAGATCTTAATGAAAGCAGGTGTTTTCAGCAAACTTACTGAGTGCCACTGACAGACTGCAAATTAACATAATGGGAAAAATGGGAGTGCACCTTGGACTCTGATGAAAAATACACCAGTAGACAGCCAAATAAGTATTAATGGCAGTACATTAGACCTGGGATAACAGGTAAATGTTCACTTTTCTCCACAACATCTTTAAACACACCTGCTAACCCATCAATGACACAGTACATATGTTCAACTGGGACCCTGCTGCAGAACAACCACCTGTGAAAGCCATGCACATACCAATGGCTGCAGACATGTGTCACAGCTGTACACATGTACATATATCTGGCAAATACACTTGCTACAGCACTGACCAGTAGCTCAGTCTGTTAACTGCCTTGCATACATAGTATTTTGCCACACACAGTCCTGAGTTCGAATCCAGTGTGTTGCACTTCAATGACATTGTTGTGAACACAGCAAGTACTGACTGACTCATTCAGTTTTATTCCCCATAGGTTATTGCTATTAAATTATCAGCTACCCAGTTTTGCAAGTCATAGGCCTGCAGGTAAGGACACACTTCACACGTTTGGATAGCCTAACTATATTCTGCCTACTACTCTGCTATTAGCACTGCTGCATAACAGATGTACTCTAAGCAAATGCCTTGATTGCACTGTAATGGGTACCCTTGCCCTGGCTCTCCTATAATGACAGAGCTGCCACAGCTCCCACAGTTACACATACAGCTTGCAGGCCTCCAAAGTGTTCACACTCCCCCGATTGTGTCCTAGGCTGCAGCAGCAGCTCCAGCCTGGAGCATACATAACTTTATTATTAAAATCCTTTGTGGACTTCACTGATTTAAACAATTTAAAAGACTTGTCTTGCAAATTTGTATATAGAAAGGGTTTAAATATCAAGAGAATTTTGGAACAGAACAACAACCAAAATAAATCTGAACATCGTAGAAAAGGTACATTTCATTGTGATAGATGTCCACAGTGCAAGTATGTTATAAACCAGGAGGTTATATATTTGGAGAGTAGGAACAGGAGAATTTGCTCCCACCATTTTTACAACTACAATTCTACTGGCATAGTATACTTGGCTATATGTGTTTGTTGCCAAGCATTCTATGTCGGTAAAACAGAAAGGCAACTCAAGAGACGCATCTACGAGCATGTCTATGAAATACAGAAAAAGTGCACCACTAATGCACTATATAGACATGCGGTGGTATGTGAGTCTGCATCTTTCAAGTTTTTTGTGTTGGAAGCAGTTATTAAATGTAAGAGGGGCGGCAATTGGGCAGCACGCCTTTCTCACAAGGAAACTTATTGGCAGATTCTGTTACAAGCCAATAAATTTCCAGGCTTGAATGAATCCATTTCTATTATGCCCTATTTAAAACTAAGGGCTGACCATTTATAGGACTGAGATTTCATTTGCAATATATTTTAACATTTTAAATATTATGTAATGAGAATCCTGTTATATATGTTTTATATTAATTAAGCTGTGAGAATGTAAATAAAGTTTTTATTGATTAAGATATAACTTTAATCTCAGTTTAATTTTTATGTAATGGTTGCATTGAGATATGAGAGTTTAAAAAAATTTTTTGCTCTCCTACCTATTGATTGTGTTTTACAAAAAGCTTTAAAATATATAATTGCATTATTTGTGATTCATTACAAATATGGGTTTTGTTTTAAAGTAAAAAGCAGAATTTTGTGTGAAGTGTTATTACATATATAATATACATTTACATAATTTTATGTCTTCCATTGGTGGTTAAAAGGGTAATTTCAGTAGTGTTTTCTTCTTCATTTTTAAGAACAGTTATGTAGTAATTGTTTAATTATTGCATTAATTTATCAATTAAGTGATGTATAAAAGCAGGGACACAACTGAATGTTTTTATCTGAAGAAGTCGTATCATTGACGAAAATGTTTTATCTGAAGAAGTTGTATCATTGACGAAAACGTTTTATCTACTGTGTGGCGTTTATACAATAAATCTGCTTGTGGAGTTCATTGTCTGGAGGTGTTCCTTTGTGGCTGTCCTTATCGAGTGGTTGGCTCCTCTGGGTTGCTGCTCCTGGCTTGCTTGTTTTTCGTGGAGTTATGTTAAGGTAGCTGCTACAGACTGACCATACCTCCCAATCCCCTATAACAAGGGATCCGGACACAACCATGCATAAAAAGGGGCAAAGGCCCAGAGATAGGTACATGTTTCACAGTTTGCCTCTACAAATATAGTAAGTGGATATAATAGAAGCTATTGCATTGCCATGCATATTCTGATGGTTATGAAGTATGATACTCACATCTCTCTCCCCTTCTAACCTTAACCCACAATGTTTGCCAGTGACCTGCCAGATGTCCACACTGTCATGGGACACTGAGCAATCATATGAGGCAAAACTGTGGACACACTGCATACATCTCTACAGTGGACATTTTTTTTACTTACCCTCTGTGATGCTGTAGTCTCCACACCTCAATAATGTCCATCTCAAAAACTAAGAAAGGAGCCAAGGCTTACATGAAGGCCTTATATATATTGCAGTATGGTGCCATGTCACTGGATACTGAAAGTGCAATTCAGCTGTGTTGGATGCAATTAGCAAGTCTGAGCCACAGATTGGTGCACAGGCAATTACCTGTTAATGAGCATTACGTACAAAAGGCAAGCAACTGCTTATGGGGAACAGGTCTGTATGTGGTTTTACTCACACGGACACCATATGTGCAAAGCATTTGCAGAGGTAACCTTCAATAAAAGGAATACATCACTCTACCAGGTATGTACTACATGTCTCCATAAAAAGGGATGCAGCTGGGAGTATGGAGGTATTGGGTATAGACATTAAAACAATAGGCTTGTATTAGAGCTATGGTAATGACATGTCAGTGATACTCCACTGTCCAACACCTACAGGCGTGCCTCTCAATTGTCCTTGCTTTGACTCACATCTCTGCTCTGTCCCTGTCCATCTCTCCTACAACAGTCGGCTGTCATAGTAAACATAGTGGATTACATCTAAGACATAGTGACACTAAGTAAGAGTGTACACTCCTGTAACATCAACTTATGGACTGTAATTCACCTCCTCTCAGTCTGTCAATGTCACATGTAAATACTAACATTGTAAAAGTGTCCCTGATGTACTCTGGCTAAGTCCCTGTTTCATGAATATTCATCCTTGTCTGTTTGAGAGCTATGCCTAACATACCTCTCAACCTCCTACAGTAAGATATCAGGACAAATACATATTTAATGGGGGGACAAAGGCCATACAAAGTAAAAATGTGATTAGAGTAACAGATATTACTGTACCATAACTGTTGTCTGAGGGGTCTGACTGGTGACAGATTCTGTGTCAGTTTTCTGACAGCAGCCATCACTCAGTGGACAACCATTTGTCAGACATGCACACATTTGTGTGAGATGGACCAGATCTATGAGGCAAACATGGTGACTTTCTTCAAATATCTGCATAGTTGAGATGTATGATGCCAACAGGGAACATATACGATAGCATGTTTGCATTGCTGTCTGTCATTGTACACTGGTGGGACTGAACTGTCCATATATAGTTGCTGGAATATCACACTGCTATTTCTCTGACAGTTGCTGTGTCACATATTACTGGGGATTTGTCCATAGGGGACACACCACTGTGCACTGCATTGATGGCTGTAGTCACATAATGCACTATCTGTCCCAGCATAAAGGGACATTACCCAGTATTGCTACTATCTTGGTATTAGCCATACATGTAGTGTGTCACCAAACTGTGAGGTATGACGTATGAGGGGAGCAATGGATAGTGCAGGCCATTATGGGTGTGTAGGGTATGAATATAGTGGACAGCTATGTATCTGGTTCTTTAATGTGTTTCCCTCTTGCTGTCTTGCAGGAACAATGTATCAATGGAGACATCCTCCATTTTAATCAGCAGAAAATTATGCTATACAGGATGCCCTCAGACTTGATCATCACATCCTGCTGTCAACGGGTCACCACAATCATGAACAGTGGGCAGCATTGTGGGCCGACCTTGTGAAAGCTGTTAATGATATTGGCCAACAGGACAGGACCTACAAGCAGGTTCAACACCAGGCCATAGACATGGTCAGTGCCGCACGTCAAAGGGCAACGGCGGTTTCCAGAGATCGTGCTGCCACCAGTGGATGGTCTGCAACAGAACAACCACTCTCAGCCACAGAGGAATTCCTGATGAACCTAGAATCATCCCACAACTTTGAGCCAACCATCACTCCATACATCCTGGAGGTGGGTACCACAGCATCCACATCAGAGGAGCATCCAGGTAAGCTGATTCAGTTCACCAGTATAATACATTTGCATTCATTGTGGTAGTCTCTACACACCAGTACATGGGTGCCAGGTCTATCTGCATTGGGGGGTTGGCTTTTTGCCACAGTTGTGCACACATACTCAGACTTTCAGCAATATAGCCATTATCACAGTAGCTATTGTACATTGTAACACTGCAACATTTAGCATTGTTGACATTACCTCTCCCTCACCTTTTCACAGGTATGTCAGCTGTAGCCAGAGATTGTGGACCTGTACCTGGTAAGTGCCATACTGTTGTTTTGCCTGATCAGATATACCCTATGAATGTCAAAGGCTGCCACTTTGCCTTTTGCACAAGTGTTCTGTTTAGCTAGAGTAGAATAACTGTATGTTCCATTTTGGAATGACAGGTGTGTGTTTGTATAAAAATTAACATGTCTGCACTTAGTTATGGGCAACCACGCAGCCTGCTATACCTGAGGCAATTACTCTAAGATGATCTTTCAGACACAATAAAAAGAAGGTACATACCTGAGGAAGTGGTAGTACAATTGGCATATCATTGTCAAGATAGGTGTACTAGGTTTTATGTGTAGTTGTGTCACATACACTGTCATATTGCATACCTCACAGGTGTATCAAACTGGCAATGTTACCCAGATGTACGTGACGTGTATGTTATATAGGGCCTGGATTGTCTGTGTATGTTGTTGTGGGTTTGTGTGTTGTGCATGGGATCAGAGATGAGATGATGTGGGACATGTAATGCAGTTGTGGATCCTCATCTGTATGAGTTTGTGTGGATTACCATACATAATAGTGCAGGTGGCAATGTGCTGCTTTTGTCATGCTTCTCACAGGTGAACAGGTGGGTTGGAGTCTGACCCCCTCACAACCTGATGTCAGAGTCTCATCACACTCTGATGATGACGGTGGCCATAGTGAGGCACAGGTGGAGTTGTCAGTGGCTAAATCTGTCCCAGATGTTGACATCCCTCTTTTACCCCATTGTCCCTACACACAGTCGATATGCCCACACATGCTCCGTCACCAGGGGCCACAGATATTGGACAGTCAGAGAGTGGCAACATAGTACAAGACAGTGTGAGACCTGTGGTATCAGTGAGTCTAGACACTCGCCATAGTCAGATAGATGGCGTGGTCCCATCCAGGCAGATTGACAGGTGTGCTTGAAGGAGGACTGCTGCCCATCTACTTCCTGTTGCAGGTGTCACATTGTAGGTCACTCACCACATGTTTTGGGCTGTCATGGTGGCACAGGCATAAGCTGAATGCAACACCAGATGGATACTTAGGGTTATGGATGCAATACATTCTGACATCCGTGACTGCCTCCACCTCATTGGTGATGCAATGGTACGTTTCACTAATGTAGTGGACAGACAGTGGGCTCAAACAGTGTCCGTCTTTGAGCACACGTCTGTGCTGGAACATGTGATTGGGGTTGGCGAAGGACACGTGGACACCGTCTGCTAGTAGTCCATGTGGCCATGCACAAATGTGTTCCCATAGTGGCAGCACCTCCAGCACTACAGAGTGAAGTGTGCTGTCCACACACAATGTGGCAGGCCATGGACATGTGGTCCTGGGTGGTCCCATGAGGAACATAGACCCAGCAGAAAAGCAGTCACCGTCAGGTACTAGCACCGCATCTGATCTTGTTCCCATGTTCACGACTGGAGATGGTGAACTGTCCACTGTACCATGTATGGTCCACAGCTGTCTACCATATGCATGTGTAGGGCTAGCACTGAGCTTGACTGTGTACACACACACTCCAACACCACTGTCACATGCAGGTCACCTACTGACACCCACAGCGCCTCTCCATGACCCATGTCACCAACACCCTTTCCTGACTCACACACATGCTGTCAACTGGCACAGCCTAGGCCTCCAACACCACCACTCCACACCCTGTGCATGTGATGATACTTGTGCCACATCCCTGCCATCCATGCCATCAATGCAGGGACCTTCATATATGTGTCTGATGCACAGGGTGACTATATAACTTTACATGTGTTTGTGTACTGCAGTAGTGTTATGCCATGCAGTTGTTGTGGGCCAAGACAGGTACTGTATGCTGGTATGTGTCAGGAGTACACATCAAATGTTGTGTATCTTTGTTGCCTGATGGTACACTGGTGGCACTGTTACAGAATGACAAGTGTGTCACAGAGCTGTGTATGTTTTGTCCCAGGAGTTTGAGAGGTGCAACTATGGACACATGATGGAAATACAGCAGTACAGGATGGTAAGGCAGCACAGCAGGCATATGATGTCAATGAGGTATGCCAGTCTATGTGGATGGCTCCCTAGATGCATATGTATAGAACATTGTGTCAGGGACAATGGGGATAGTCAGCGTCATCATGCTTTCAGACCCTGTGACACATTCTACAACCCTTGATACATATCAACTTGGTAGTCTGCACGTACAACTGTAGATGGTGGCAGACATGAATTATGCTTATGAGGAGGAGGGCAATTTAGGCCAGCATCTATTCACAGGGCTATAAAATGCATAACCAATGCACAGGAAAAGGCCACATGGGCATGTCTCTAGTGCTGTCTGGAAGCACATTTACATACACACACAACTTGGATGCTGGGAGAGTAGGACCCATCTACTATTACACACTATAGCTTGCAGTACTTATCACATGCACCACACTGTTTATCTGACAATATACTGTCATCCAGTGCTCTTAAGATGGATGACATCATCAGGCCTTGTAACAGAGGCCAGTACTGAGGCCAGCAGCTGGTCAGTGGGCATAAAATGCATAACCATTGTACAGAAATAGCCCATAGAGGCTTATCTGATGTATTGCATGGGGATATATTTACACACACACATTGGATGGTGCGAGGGTAGAACCCCTATTTATCTATGATTACACACTATAGCTTGCAGCACTTATCACATGCGCCATGCTGTTTATCTGATAATGCACTGTCAGCCAGTGCTCTTAAGGTGGATGACACCAGCAGGCCATGTAGAAGAGGTAATTTAGAGGCCAGCAGCCAGTCACAGGGCCATAAAATGGATACCATTGATGGAGACAGGCCATGTGGACATGTCCATAATGCTGTGAGGGGATAATTTGATACATACACAGAGATGGAGGATGTGGGAATAAAACTCCTACCTATCTAGCATTGCAAACTACAGCTCACAGTACCTCTCACCTGCACCACAGGTTATGTCTGCTGTATATGTTGCTCCAGGCACAGTACTTATGGAGTATGCAAATTGGCCTTGTATTAGACAGCATATGTGGCCTGCAGAGTGATACTGCTTGGTGCTAATAGTATATTTATTGTCCTAGGGGTGAGATATCTAGTAATATCCCTGCTATGTGTGTGCACTTACCCATCTGGCCATAAGTGGCTACTTGCAGTTTGATAGGCAGACACGTGGCCAGGAACAATATGGCCTGTTCAAGGAGTCTGTTGCACCCATCATACATTACACCATTTGCGTACCTATGTCTGTCTGCAGGGTGACAGCCTGCAGGCTCAGGGGCTCTCTGGGTGAGTGGATTATGTGGTATTGTGGCCTTGGTCTGGTGTGATCGGACAGTTGTTGTGATGTGTATGTGCAGATAACCCCAGCATTCAGGGGTATGTAGGAACTTTCCTACAACCCTGCCTATATCTATACCAATAGTGTATAACAGGTCTGTCTCCTTAAATGTAGTTGTGTGTATCAGTAATGTAAATGTGTTCTGTAGAAGTATTTGGGGAGTCTATGTGTCATTGTACTTTATATAGCTATATATACATCTCATTGTCAGACATATATGTGCCACATATTGATAGAAACAGTAATCAAGCATGAGAGGGATAGGGAGAGACAGATCTGTAGCTGTATGGTATGTACAGACATATTTCCACATAGCAGGTTTTTGGGTGGTAGAGGCAGCAGACTTGGGCTAAAGTTAGCTAAGTGTAAGAGCATGCCCAGTGTAATTGTCAGTACTTACAAGGTGACTCCAGGTCAGAGTTACCTGTTACTCCAGTCCAGGATTATTGTGTACTGCAGGCCATTGGCTGCTGCATCTGTTACCACAGTACTGCAGTTGCCTGAAATTGTCCAAGGCATTCCCCAGCTTTATGCTGACCTTAAAATGTGACTCAAACATCAGAACTGTAGAGAGCTTTACAGACTGTCCAGACTCTTGCCGCATATTTTTGCCCCGTTTCACATAGCATTATTGTTTTCTGGCAAATTAGTGGCAAATCAGTCATGATTGAAGTAAAGTAACACTAACAGATGTTTGAGTTGCAGACTTCATGCACAGTAGGTCAGTCATGCGAATGCAGGACCTGTTATTCTATTCACATTCTAAGCTTGTAGGAGCAAATATGCAAAACATGTCCCAAGTTCTGGTCCTTGTTCTCACTTTCATTCACTGTATTTTAACAGATTCCCTGCTGTCAGAGGTTGAGAGGTATGATGTGATTGGGGTACATAGTGAAACACCACACACAGAGTGACAGTCTGCATACCTCTTCCTGTACATGTTTTTCCAGAATGTCCAGCATTTAACCCCATATCTCTGCTGTGTTCTTCACACATTTATGATTTCCTGGTGCTATATTGTACATCAGTCAGTGACTTGTACCTAGTGACACATTTAACTGATGGCCTTTATATCCTGCAGCTAATGTAACCTGTTATGGCCTGCTGTTAAATTAGCCACCTGCTAGGTTACTCAGACCGTGTATAATTTCTGTCTGTAATTATGGCATTTAGTGCCCCCAGTCACTCTGTCTTTGTCCCGCTTTCTTGCAGTACCAGATTGAGGGGTTCTGACATTCTGTGGGACTACCACCATATGTGTACCTCACATGCAAAAGTTGTTGGATGCTGCTAGATTCGATCCATCAACACCATCACACATGCTACTGTCATTGGCCCACTGAGCCACACCTGCCACCAGACAGAGAGGTTTCCTCCCTTACACTATCAACAAGATAGGAGAATTTTCTGGTCTGCTGGTATATAATTGCAGACGTATTGTTACAGCAGTCATACGGCAACACTGATGTATTTGGGGTTGGTGACAACCAGCTTGTCCTCTGCTGGCATATACAGTTATGTGACTGTCCTGTGACCCCAATGTGTGACATCTCACTGGACTGCTATTGTGGAGTTTCCAGCCATATGGCCTAGTGGCTAATATTGTGCACATATTAGTGACCAGGGTACCTGTTGTCCCAGAATCCCAGTATAGATCTCTGCAAGTAGCCCAATGGCACACTGTATATAGCCCACTATATTCCCTTGCATTCATGTGGCAGGTTCATACATATGCTACTATATTACAGCACCCATTACAAGTGGTGTACAGCAGAGTGACTTACGTTGTGAATGCAGCAGTTGACAGACCTGTAGTTTGGGGCTGCCTCTGTCTAATGCATGCAGTCCACAGCCAATACATGAGGAGGTACAGGTTGTGTGGCCTAGCTGGCATCCTTTTTACTGATATGTATGTGAGTTGAGTGCTGTGTCAGTCCCTAGTGCCCTAGATTGTCAGTGCATGTGCTAAGCGCTGTCTCTTGGCCAAGGCCAGGGCATATTGGGCATGTCTACATCTGCCTACAGGGAGACCCTCAGGGGGTCCTCCTCCGAGTCCCCCTGTGGGTGCAGCTGTAGTGACCTAGGCACTGGTGGGGAGGCTGTGGATCCCTTCTCTTTGCTGATCCTGCTGCAGCTGTTTCAGCAGGATCATATTGTGTAGCATGGCACATACTGTGAACATCTGTGCACATGTGGCTGGACAGTACTTCAAGGCTCCACCAGATATATCAATGCACTGGAACCATGACTTCAACAGCCAAAACACATGCTTGTGATGTTCCTAGTTTGTGCATGTGACACATTATAGCATTATTCGGTGGAAATATGTGCATTTCTGATGAGTGTCATCATCCATGGTTCTGTGCATAGCCAGCATTTCAAAGTAAATTACCATATGGGATATCCCCCCTAGAAAATATCTGGTACTGCTGGGATATGTACCAGATATGAGAGTCATGATAACTGCCAAGGCTGCCAGCACACACATTCATGATAATGCCCTGGGCATTGTACATGACCTGGTAGTTGATGGAGTGGTAACCCTTGCAGTTTACGTAGATTCTACCTTCTTCAGTGGGTGGTGCCTTGATGTGTATGAGTGCAATCAATGGCACCCAGTACTTCAGCATAGTGTGCTACATGGTAGAAGAGTCACATACTGCTGGCCCTCTCCTCAGGGGTGTGGGGAAGATAAATGTGCTCACTGGCATGTGGAGCATGGCATCCAGAAACTGGTGGAATACCCTGGAAGCAGATGCCTGTGAGACCCCATCATGTCCCCAGTTGGTCTTTGGAAGGCTCCTGTATCTAGTGTCCTAAGGGCTACACATACTTTTGTTTCCACTGGGATGGGTTCCCCTCTGTTGGCTCTGGGTCTGAGTTGAGGGTAGCAGAGCTCACTGAGTTGTTGTAGTATGTCCCTGTCCACCCTGTAGCACTCTACCGTCTCCAGCTCATGTAGCTCCTGGTAGGTTACCCTGGGCCTGAACACTCTTCTCCTTCTCATTCTAGGCCTATGATCAGCAACAGCTGCATTGACCTCAGCATCTAGCACATACATATGTAGCTGATCTACAGCAGCCCCTAGCATTATGTAGGTTAAAGTTCCCAAGTCTGTACTCTAATGGTGCAGAGTATGAGGAAAAATCAGATTGTAGGGTGTATACATTCTTTATAGTGGTTTGCTGTATGTGTACTCTGTGTGATTGCTAGCTATGATGCATTCCACCTGCCAAGTACATCATTAAGGGGCTTAATGGCCCTAGTTTCAGTGTAACAGGGCTCATCACTAATTCCTACCTCATTGACTTTCTCAGCCAATTTTTTTTTTTGACAACCTTCTTTTGCTGAGCACTGCGGCATACTGCACAAACCAGCGCCACAGAGGTAAACAAGTCTCAACATTGAGCATACACACCCCCATGGAAGGCATGCTCAGCACAGTTGCGTGCTGTGCAAACATGCTCAAACCTGCTGAAACATATGCCACTAAGGTAACAAAGCTTAGCAGTCACCAGACACACCCCCTTGCTGAGCAGAGTGGCACACTATCCAAACAGGTACCGCTTAGCTCCAATGAGCTTAAAAGTTTGTGGACACACCCCCTTTTGATGTCAGCTACCTCTTCTGAGGACACCAGTATGGCTCTGTGCCTATATGGATGGGATCTGCGGACACAGATGCTCATTTCTGATATTCAGTAGCCCAAGCTCATTTGCATACAGATCCAGTCAGAGTACCTAGCAACTACACAGATTCAGGCCCTGCCTCATTAGCAACCACAGTAGTTCTACACTGTACATATCCCACACAAGGTCCTGTAATGCATTACTGTTACATACTCACAAATTTTGTTTTTTACAATATTTTTTTTTCATTAATGGCATGTTTCCGTACAGTAGAGTGCCACGCAAACATAAGCATGGTATTAAAAAAATATATTTTACATTATTTTCATACGGTTTTGGACACACAGTGCTTACTTTTACAATTATCTATGTTCTATATTATTTCTACCATTGTAAGTCCACTTTTACAGCCCCTGGTGTCATTTTATCTTCCTGTACACAAAATTTTTCTGTGTAAATTACGGACACCAACACGGGGTCTGCACGACTGTCTATCTGCTTACTGGATCACTCTGCTTGCCTCATTTGCATGCATTTCATCTGCTTAGAAGGTGATTTGCATGCCACAGACACTTCTGGATTCACACGCTCGTGCACGCCACTCAGCTCCCTTTTACTGGATCGCATATCTGCTTACTTTCGTGTAAGCAGTGCGCCAATAAACCTACATGGAAAATAAGTCTGTGTAGGCTTTATTAAATTCCCCCTGCATTTCAAATCACACTTGCCAAGAAAGTTTATTCAGTTCATGCTTATATATATATTGGGTGAATTAGCATATGTATGTGGATTTCTTTATGTTTCTTAGTGATCTAGAGAAGGAATTGTTAAGAATTATTTGGGGATCTACATGAAATCCCAGTAAATGATGTATACTGTATTGTAATAAAAGGATGAGAGAAAGGATTACAGTTAATTAACCCCACTGCACCTCTAACTTCACTTAATTATTTTTGGATTTGGACAATAAAAGCAAGATAACTGATAATTTAATGGGGACAATAATATGAGAAATGTTTAAAGAATTCTGGATGTAAATGAATACCAGAAACATTTATAAATTCTAAAAATATAGAAACTAAGTAACATGTGTAAGCGGTAATGGAGTAATTAAAAGAACTCTCTGCCTGTGCTAATTGCACTATGCAGGTTGTGCAATTAGTGTGACAGGGAAAAATTACAGTTCTGATTCATGGTAAAGCTGCATTGAGAAACACCTCATTAGTCAATCATTAACTAGTTTCTAAATTGAACACTGAATTGTCAGACCTGACACTACTAGTGTTCTCATTTGCAGCTTAAGCATCATATTAGCAAAGGCACCACCCTGCAAACACATACAGACACACCCACATTTACACTCCCAGACATTTTCATACAGACATAGAAACACACACACACACACACACACACACGTAAATACCCATTCATCCACAAGCAAGCCCACACAAACTCTCTATCAATCATGGAAGCTGTAACCTATGCATTTATATGCTCGGTTCAAAACACAATCACCCCCAAACACACGCGCAAGTGCACACACACACACACACACACACACACACACACACACACACACACACACACACACACACACCACAAGCATCCATGTACACCCACTGACACCCCCAGCCCTTCCCCTCTGTTGCACCTAATTGCACCAGGAGTACTACAACAAAAGTGGGGAGGTGATATCTTTTGACAGCATTCACTTTTCCCTCCTAGTTTTACTTGAAAGCCATGAACATTTCTGGGGGAGATCACATGGCATACTAAAATTAGCCACTGCCCTTGACTTTCACATTAGCATGCAGCTTCACTAGTAAGAGTGCTGTCCATGCTACAGACTCTGTAATAGGAAAGCCTCAGTGGTAGAAAATTCTGAGTCATAATTACTTACCATGATGCTGAAACCTTCCAAGATAAAGCTTCCAGGTTGCCTTGTGGAATTTCCCCACAAAATGATGAAATTTGGATAAAGAATAGGGTACCAAAGATAGAAAAAACATAATATAAGGACATTATGGAAATATTTTATTTAATAAGATGTAGAAAGACAAACATGAATTAGAAGAAAAGTGTGATAAAGGTAAGACAGTGGATATTTAAAGATATGCAGGAAATAAAAGATGTATTCTGGAAATTGATATTAAACAACCTGAAAATAAAAGTCAGGATAAAATACAAACAAAAGAATGAAAATTTGTGCAAAGTATGCAGTGTTGAGGATAAAATTTATATATATATATATATATATATATATATATATATATATATATATATATATATATATATATAGGTATAATTTCGGAAAGAACATAGTAATGAATATTTTACAAAAGTGAATTTGGTTATAATTGTCAATGGAAAATACAGAAAAATAATAGAAGAAAATGTTGATGTTATAAATAGAATAGTAATAAGTGTGTTATGGGCTTTCACAATTTAATTTCTATAAGTGTTTTGGGTTTCTAATACCAGGACAGGAATAGACCCCATTCCTAAGTCAGGGTATGATTAGAGTTCAAGAAATTAGTATTGTTTCAGTCTTCATTGTTAGCCAAAAATGCTCTTCTCATCACCTGCAAAATGGTCAGACCTGCTTCCTTCAGTACTTCATATGGGTGTACACATATTGGTATCCTATTTATGTATGATTACAAATTAGTTTGTATTTGTCTTGTTGCTCCTATTACTATTATAATCATCTTGGTATATTTCATCTATATTTCTGTCCTCTGCTTGCAAATCCTGGTACGGTTTGGCTTTATTTTTCTCTGTACAAAAGATACTGTAATCACTGGGTGTAGCACTTACAGTGATCAAGGCTACATTTGTTGTTTTTTTTCATTGACTACTGTATCTGGTTTTCTTTCATCTGTTTTTTTGTACTGCTATTAATATGTGATTCCACATGATAGAAACTTCACCATTCTCTAAAACACTTTGTGGTTCATATTTCCAATGCTTCTCAGCTTCTTCTATATTGTAGTGTTTGCACAAGCCCCAGTGCAACAGTCTTGCAACCTTATTATGCATTTCAGTATACACATCCAATGCAATTGGTGTATCACACCCACTTATGTGAAACTGTTTCCAGATCTGTTTTACACAACTTGTGTCTGCCTGTTTCACCCACATTTTCAATGGGCTTTGTAAACCAACATGCACCTGACTTGCCATTATTAGCCTTTCATCTCTTGGGATCAGTTTACCTCTCCTTAGCCATTCATGCATCAAATCTTGGCCAACATCAGGTTGTTCCAGAAGATCACTATACTTGGCCACTATATTTATGGACTTTCCAATTTTCTTTCTTTCTTGTCTGATCCTTTTCCTTATATTTGTTCTGTTGTTTTTTTGAACATTCACTTGCTGTCTGATTTTTGTCTACTGGTTTGATTTCCTTTCATGCTTTATTTTGAAATGCTTCTTGTGATGGTCCCTACTCCAGGCCAGTAATCAAGGAGCCTCAGTCCTCACCACTGACACCAGTGAGGGATGGCCACTAGGAACAAAAATGGATACACACAGTATTTTCAAATGCAGCTGTCTGCACCAACCGCAATTTCCCTTAAAGGAGAACTGCACCTACAGACTCAAAAGACATGTTTATTGCATCATGGTTTGGTGTTTCTTACATTTTAACACCACTCTGGGGCTATTTAGAGGTTTTAATGATTTCTATATGTAATTTCTGAGTCTGACCACATGGGGTCTGGCATTTTGAAATAATTCTGATTGTTTAGTCTGTCCCATAATGCAGTGCTTGGCTGTAAAAAATTATGTCATGTGTGCCTATTTCTTCCTGAAGCTCCTGTCACTGTATTGATTTTACATGCATACACTGCTGTCTTTCAGTCAGTTAGTTTTAAGTAACATTTCATGCCATTCACTGACTACTTAAAACACGAAGAGTGCAAACGCCACAAAACAGGCTTTCAAAGTGCTTTTTACTGCTGCTTCTTTTTAGAATGGCCAAGCTGCAGTGTTTTGTGAAGCCTGATGTGCACTACTTTGACTCATCTCCCATCCCCCTTCACACCTAACTTCCCTAGCTGTCAAAGTGCTAAAGGTAATTTGAGCTGTTACCACCTGTGATTGACTGCCCACAGCAGAAGTCTTGACTCATGTACTGTTTCCTTGTTCAAGCCTTTACTTTCTGTACAGGTAGGGAAAGGTCTATGCAGCTGTGACATCACAGCATGGGTGGGCTTTTAGAAAGATCGTGGAAATGTCAGTTTGAGGAAGGAATTGGCCAGAAAACTACCTGTATTCATAAGCTTTATCAGGGTGGGACAAATGTTTTTTGAAAGTGAAACCACCACAGTACAGTAAGGTACTGTTCTAGTGGAGAAAAATAGTCAATTTAAAATATTTTACATGCTGTATTGTTGTTTATCCATAACAGAGACAGTAAATGGGAGAAAAAGGCAGAGAAGTTGAGCATTTAATAACAGAATCCCATTGTTGTCCTTTACGAGCACAAAGGGAGCACACTCCAGACCTGAGGATGGACTGTCTCTCTTTCTCTCTCTCCAGGCTCCAAAGAAGATTCCACACTGACCATTTTGGAGCACTGTCTCCTTATTCCAAGTAGCTGAGACACATACTTGGATATTTGACTTTCACATACACACACACACACACAGACACACACACACACACACACACACGCAAGCACACATACACACACACACACACACACACACACACACACACACACACACACACACACACACACACACACACACACCTGGGAAAGGCTGGCACAGATTTACCAGCTGTGCTCCCTCTGATAAGGTAATTACACTGTCACCAGTCAGCTATTCCAAGGCTCTTATAAGGGTACCCAATAATGCTGAGTAAAATTAATACTAATGCAAATGGTAGAGCTTGACCAATGCAGCAAGGCTTCCCGGAGCAGATGCAGTGTCACTAAAATAAGCATAAATACTCTTAAGATGTTAAAATTATTTCTAAAAGACCAGCCACAATGAAAGGTATAGAAATATTTAATAATAAATAATACAATGGAGAACATGAGAATACTGAATATCTAGTTATAATAAACACCAGAGTTTAAATCATAGGAAATACAAAGAAAATAACACAGTTCGATAGATTCACACAGATGCAGAAAAACAATACTTAACTAATGTTGCTATAGTTTCCTGACTGTCTAAAGAATTACTGTTCTCTAGTTAAGTTACTTCTTACAGCAAGGCAAGATGATGAGTGTTGAGTTGCTTGCTAAAACAAGGCAAGATGAGGTGTGAGGTTGTATGAGATATGTGCATGAGATCTTTCCTGTCAGGTTCTAGAAGACAAAGTGCTGCTGCAAGAGTTCCATCATGTCTCTCACTAATATCTAAAGAATTATTTCAGTGCTGGTTATAGAATGACATCACATCTTGTCTCCTGACTGGTACAATATACACCCAGAACTTTGCTAAGATCTGTTGCAGCATCTGAAAGTTATAAAACAATTTCAAAACCTTCCACCATTCCAGAGCGGGAAGTAGTTCACCCCTAAGGACAATAAAGTAAGATTCATAGTCCTGGTTTTCCCATTTTTGTCTCTGGCTGCAATCAAACATGTAACATGATATATTTATGGCCTAAACCATCCCATTTAATTTTCAACCTATTTTTTCAATATTAGCTTGACTGAGATTAATCTCATCCCTTCCACAATACTCTGTTAAAACATATACATCTAATCAGGTATAATAATATTGTCAGACATACATGCATATCTCATTTCTGTCCAGCAGAACAAACTATTGATGTATTTTAACACAAGAAACTTTGCAAATACATTTTTAACAGAAGTATCTGACAAATCAAACATAAAATTCTTTACAATACTCCAGCTAGCTATGCTGGCATATGTTACACATGTGCTGCCCTACTCTCCTTGGCACAGATGGCATTACCTAATATCATCACACCTATCCCCCTTTGAAGATTCAAGCTAGTTTTTCAAGTGACCCTGGTAAAACACTGCTTGAGAGAAATGGGCCTGTCTGGGAACACATTAACCTATACCCTGTCTTGAGAGTCCATCTGCATTGGCATTGTTGACCCCACTACTGTGCTGCACTGTCATGTTATATGCCTGTAACCCTAGGTTCCACCTTAATAACTTAACATTTTGCTGGCTGGCATGATGTAGTCATGTTAAGGGATTGTCGTTTGTAACCATGGTGAACTTCCTTCCATACAGATAGGGCTGAAGTTTATGCAGTACCATACTATGGCTAGACATGCCTTTTCTACAACTGTGTAGCATTCCTCCCTGAGTTACAGTCTATGGCTGAGATATACAACTGGGTGCTCTTCTCCCTCTAAGGTAACCTGGCTGAGTACAGCCCCAAGCCCATGGTTTGAAGCATCCACCTGCACAACAAATTATTTGCTGTAATCTGAATGGCTAACATAGGGGGTCCTCCCAAAGCCCCTTTAAGCTTTTGGAATGCCAGCTAACACAGCTCACACACTGGGGTCCACACTACCTTATCTGGACTGTTTTTTCTCAACAGGTCTGTGAAGGGAGCAGTTATTGTACTATAATTGGGAACAATCTTTCTATAGTACCCCGCTGTCCCCAATAATTCCCTCAACTGCTTTTCAACAAGCACATACCACACCTGAATTGCTTCTACTTTGGTAGGTTCTGGCCTGATCATATCAGTCCCCACTCTATGTCCCAGATAGGAGACCTCTGCCATAACCACCTGACACTTACTGGGTTTATGGTCAATCCTGCCATTTGCAGTCTTTCCAGGACCTCCCTGATATGCTGAAGTTGCTCTTGCCAGGAATGGCTCTAGATAGCAACATCATCCAGATAAGCAAGGGCATAATCTCTTGCTCCTGCTAAGATATGATCTACCAGCCTCTGGAAGGTTGCTAGGGCATTTTTAATCCCAAAGGGCATCTTCATGAACTTGTATAATTGGAAAGGAGTCACAAAGGCTGACCTCTCTCTAGTGGTGTTTGTCAAGAGTGCCTGACAGTATCCCTTCTTCAGATCAATAGTGGTCAGATACTTAGCACCACCTAGCTGCACTAAGGTTTCATCTGTCCTAGGCACGGGGTAAGTATCTGACTCTGTGTGACTGTTTAATTTTCTGTAGTCGACACAGAACCTGGTGCTGCCATCTTTCTTTGGTACCAGCACCACTGAAGAGGCACAGGGACTGCTGGACTCCTGGATTACCTCCAGCTCTAACATTTTCTGTGTGTCCTCCATCAGAGTCTGTCTGACTCACTCAGGCAACCTGTAAGGGGCCTGTGTGATAGGCCTTTATGTCCCTGTATCCATATGGTGCTGCATCAGGTGGGTGCACTCAGGTTTACCAGTGAACATGCCCCCAAACTACTGCAGCACTGCTCAGAGTTCACAAACCTGGGTAGGGGATAGCTGCTTGGACATTGCTACTCCTTCCACTGAGGTGTCAGTCCAAGCCTCAATGAGATCAGTCACCAGACCCCCCTCAGACTCTTTCTGCCATCCACTGCAAATACTCAGCACCAGCACCTCCCTATCATGGTAAGGCGTCATCATGTTAACATGGTACAGTCTGTGCCCCTGCCTCCTGCCTAGCAGGTTTACCATGTAATTAGGATCACTGACCTTCCTTAACACTTTGAAGGGTCCCTTCAAAGCTGCCTGCAGCTTTTTGTGTCTGAAAGAAATGAGCATCATAACCTGCTGTCCCACAGCACACTTTCAGGCTCAAGCATTCCAATCATACCAGACCTTTTTCCTGCTGTTGGGTTCCTGCGAGGTTCTCCTGGGACAAGCCCACAAGCTCCCTAAGCCTTGTCCTGAGGTTTAAGACCATACCTATCAACCTCTTAAAGCAAGAAATCTGGACAAAGCCATAAATAAAAGTGGGACAAAGGCTCAGAAATAGGCACAATATTTAAATATTGCTCTTACAAACTTAGAAACAGGTTTTACATTAGCATGAAATTTCTGAAGGGTATGAAGTCTGAAACTAAAATGTTTGTCATTATTTTCTAACTTCAGTCTTTAGGGATTTGTCACTAATTTGCCAGAAAAACACAATTTTATGAAAACTGGACCAAAAATATGAGGCAAAAATCTGGATATTCTACAAAAATCTATGTTTAGGACATATGCCACAACAGACTCCTTGTGGAATTCACATTTAGCAGCTCAAAGTGTGAAAAAAATTAGAATTCATGGGGCACCTCTTTGTATGCAAACAGCAGATGGAGCAAATATTGTCCCACTCTCTCTTAAACTGGTCTGCAAATGCCTGTAGCATGGTCTTTAGTGTAGAGTTTAACCTCTCCATAGGACCATTAATCTGGGGGTGGTCTTTAGATGCTTCACCCCACAGTGCTTCCACAGACAAACCAGTAGGTCTGACATGAAACTGGCACCTCTGTTAGTCAGTATTTCTTTTGGGAAACCTACCCTGCTGAAAATCTCTAACAAAGCATTTCTGCCTTGATGTTGGACAAAAGTACCACCTCAGGTTATCTAGCTGCATAATCTACTACCACCAGGATATACATCTTCCCTGTGGAATTTGGAATACTCAGAGGCCCTACAATATCCATAGCTACCCTCTGAAATAGCTCTTCAATCACAGGCAAAGGCATCAAAGGAGCATTGATCTTGTCTCCTGCCTTGCATACCTTTTGGCACTGCTCATAGGTCCTGCAGTACCCTGTTCCATCCTTGCAATCCCAAGCCAATAAAAGTTCTGCATAATACATCTTTTGGTATGCTTTATGCCCATATGGTCTGCAAAAGGAATGTCATGGGCTATGGCTAGAAATGCCAGATGGTAGGCTCTGCACAGTATCACCTGCTCTATTACCTCACCCTCTAGCCCTCTCTCATGGATCCACTCTCTATACAGTAGCCCTTTGTTCCAGTATACAGACTCCCCTTTTCCTTAAGAATCATGTGCCTCCTTAGCTGCCTCCCTCAAGCCTCATAATGCAGGGTCCAAAATCTGAGTCTTTCTCAACTCTTCCTTTTGACCCTTTCAAGCTCCCTGACAGTGGTGCCTCACTGTCAACCTGGGTACTACCACTCACCTCTGTCCTGCAGTAACCCTGTGGCTCACTTTCAGGCTCACTGCTACAGGGTATCTCCCTCCCGGAAATAGCCACATCACCAACACCAGCTTCAGGTGTGGGGTCTGTCTGGATCTCCCCCAGGCTACCAGACCCTCATGCCTGTCTCCAGGCCTGACTGCATGTAATTGCATGCACACAAGGTACTGCATTATCAAAATCATTTCCTATCAAGACATCTGCAGGGACATCCTCAAACACAAGTAGCTGCTTGCTTTGTTTTTCACCCACCCAGTCAAGGTGAACCCTGGCCAAAGGTATTTAAAATGGGGTCTCTCCTAAAGCTCTGACAGGAGTGGACTGTCCAAGCAAGTACTGCTCCTCTTTAACCACTGCAGGCTTCACAATGGTTACATCAGAGGCTGTGTTTCTCTTAGCAGTGGTCTCCATTCCATCCACTAAGATAAGATACAAACTTCAGTGACAATTTGGCACCCCTGTTGTCTCCAGACATCTTACCACTCACGTGCTGTTATTCCCACTTGCTGGCTCACTCAGGTTTTTCTCCCCACCTTGCTTCAGTGGAAATTTGAATGCTACATGGCCTCTCTAGTTACATTTAAAAGATCTATCGCTTGGTCCTGGCTGTGTACCTGAACTAGTGGCTTCACCTGTTACTGGTGGACTCTGTTGGGGTTGATTTAGACTGCCAACCATGGGTTCCTTATATCCATGTGCAACACTAGGTGAACCCTTCTTCTGCAGTGGTGCCTTGCTTGCTAAGTAGAAATCCTCTTTTCTTCCCAGCTCATCTGCAGAGTTACACTCCCAGCCATCCAACCAGATTCTCATGTCCTCAGACAAATGCTAAGGGCTTGTTCCCTCACCAAAAGGTCTGTCAGCCTTTCAAAATTGGTGACCTGACACCCATATACCCACCTATGAAGATAAGTGCTTTACAAAACTCCAGCTAGCTATGCTGGCATATGTTGCATATGCACTGCCCTAGTCTCTCTTACAGACGGCACTACCTCATATCATCACACTTCTGCTAAACTAAAAGATGTTATCTTGGACTTCTTCTCCTCCTGTTTTAAAACTTTTTCCGTATTTAGATCTGATGAAGCCAGCAGTCCCGTGATTCTAGATCTATACATGCAATCAATTTCAAGCAGGCCCACAACTTCTTCATAGTGAGGGATATATAATATTGGTATACCTTGATTTTTATATATCATTTGATAATCATGAAACATTTTTATCATTCCTCTGAACAACTGACACAATACTTTTTGGAGACAATCAATCACCCCAAAGCTGTGTCTTAGAATAGAAATAGCAAATTGGTTTATAGTTTGGACTGTATTCCAAGATGTCAAGGCAGGTTTCAATATTAGCTTTAATCTTCTGAAGTTGTCTTTACTGAGTTTTATTCTCATGTCTTCATGTTTTATTGCAGACTCCTCATCGGTTCCCAAATATTTATATACTCCCTCCTGTTCAAGTTCTTTTTTATCACATTCCTGTCCTAGTTTGATATTTTCTTTGTGTTGTAGCTTTCCTTTATTAAATGTAGCTTTTTGCACATTTATCAAAGTAAGTGTCATTCTTATATCATCTGAGAAAGTTTTAGCCATTTGTACTTGTGCTTTCAGCTTCTTATCATATGTTTAGTAGGCTTTTGATTAAACATGACAGATTTTATGACTTATTAATTCTTATTTTAGAAGCAGCACTTATTATAATTTAGGTGTTCATTTGTATTAGTGGCCTGCAACATGTACATATGAAATTTTGGAAACAAAGTGATTTGAGTTGTTTTAATTTGGTGAGATTGCATAATATTTTAAGTTACTATGGGACTTTTAGAGCAATTCATTTTGCTATGAATTGTTTTAGTGTGGTATGACGTTGTAGCGTTTTAATTAATGTGGTGTTACTGGAACAGATACTTTTACAGAAATTTTTAATGCATTGTAATGGTGTAATGATATAATTTACTATGGTATGTCAGTTCAAGGTACTGAGTGTAAAGTTTTCAAATGCCTGTGATGAGCTTAGATTTTGGAATGCTCTATTGAGTATTATGCAATTATTACTTAGTGAATGAAAATTGTCATGAGTGGAGATGAATTTAAACTCAGTATTATGCAAGTTTTTAATATAGGATGAAAAACAATAAAATGACAGAAAAGCACACTGGTAGCAGAACAGCAAAAATACAATGTTGTATCAGAGATAAAATAACACCCCCACTTTCTGTCAGCATGTTTTAACACAGATATTCACATTGTTAACAAAAATGTAGCATAAGGTATGCAGTATACCGTACTTTCATGTGTCTTGATTTTTTTTCTTTATCTGTGGTTGTCAACTGATAACCGTGGACCATCTGTCTCTTACATTCATGATTTGCAGAGGGACAACTAAGTGTTGCTCCCTAAAACTAAAATTGTTATTAACTAAAGCAGCTGATAGTATTAACTACAAGAATATGAAGCTATTGTATAACAAAAATGCTTTTTCTTAATCTATAGAATACCAGCTTTAGTTAATTATTTGTTTTTCTAGAGCACTAAAAATAAAAATACTACTTAGGTTCGTAGGTTCATAGGTAGGTACTAGGATATTGGCCCTAGGGCCTATATAAGCCTAGCCAAAAAGGTATCCTGGCTTTTGCCACCCAAGAAAATTATTTTCCTGTGCACCTGTCAAGCAGAACCACAGAAGTGATCCCCGGGGTCCATTTCCTATTAACCATCCAATCATCAAGATTTTTCTTGAAGAGTGCTAATGAGGAGCTCTGTTTGACGTAGATAGGTAGTCTGTTCCAAAGTATGGGAAGTCTCTGGGACAGGAATCTATACCTCCAGCATGTTCTGTTTATTGTGGTGACAAGGTTTAGGTCCCTAGAGCTTGTAGCTCAGAGGGATTGGGATTTCTTTAAGTGGAGCATGTCCAACAGCTTTGGGTTTGACATAGCTTTGTATGTTAGGCAGAGATTGCCTCTGAGTAGGCGATATGTGACAAAGTAAAGCTGGAGTTTTTTGAGTCGGTCTGCATAAGGCATCTGTTTGAGGCCAGTAATCCTCTTTGTGATTTATGTTTGCAGCCTTTCCAGTTGTTGTAGATGTCTTTTGAGGTACATACCAAAAGGGGTGTTGTACTCTATAATGGATCTAATGAGTGATGAGTAGAGGGGAACAATGACCTCTTTTTTTCTGGATGAGAAACCTTTTGTGATGAGGTGTGCCATGTAGAAGGATTTCCTGACCACTGTGGTGATGTGATTATCAAAGGAGAGACTACTGTCCACATGTGTACCAAGGTCTCTTATCACACCGGTGTTAAGTAGACTACCGCTTATGTGGTAGTTCATGGGTACAGAGTTTTTACCAAAGGAGATGACAATGCACTTTTTGGCATTGAGCTTGAGACCATGGCTTTGACACCAGGCATCAGTCCCAGTGAGAACCTTTTGTAGGATGTTCACATCATTAGGAATTTCAATTATGGCCCCTAGTTTGCAGTCATCTGCAAATTTACTTAGCTAAAAACCTTCTGTGTTAGCCTGTAGTTCAGAGAAGTAGATACCAAACAGGAGAGGACCCAGGACTGAACCCTGTGGTACTCCACTTTTCACTGGTCTGAAGTCTGATTTGGAGTCTGCTACTTTCACAGTGTGGGTTTTGTCAGTAAGCCAGTTGGCAACCCATCTTGTGACATAGGGATTTATACCTAGTTTAGTGAGTTTATCTATAATTCCAGAGTGGGGGATGGTGTTGAATGCCTTGGTGAAATCTAGATAGGCTGTGTGAATCACCTTACCCACAGCTATGGCTTTGGTGACTGCTTCAAAGAAATCTATCAGGTTTAGGAGACAAGCTCTGCCTTTTACAAACCTGAACTTTGTGGGGTCCAGAGTTTGGAGATCTCCAATGTCTTTGTTTATGAGTTCCATGATGATGCATTCCATGGCCTTGCAGACCAGGCTTGTTAGGCTAATGGGGCGGTAGTTCCCAGAGTCTGTTGTGCCCCCCCCCCCGCTTTGTGGAGTGGGATAACAGTCATGGTGTGCCATTTAATGGGCACACAGCCTGAGGTGAGGCTATGATTGAACATGGTACTTAGGTGGGGTGCCATTTCATTCTGTAGTTCATGTAGAAGGCAGCCTGGGATGTTGTCAGGTCCCATGGATGCTGTGTTCTTGGCTTTGGAGAGTGAAGTTTTTACCTGTGCAGCCGTGATTACAGGAACTTTGCATTCTTCCGGTATAAAGACGGGCCCTTTAGGGGGTGAGCGGGGGGTAAAGATAGCACTGAACCTATCTGCCAGGATGTTGGCAATACCATTTGGTTCTGTATATTTAGTGTCATTGTGCTGTAACTCAGAACAGATCTGAGTGTTGCCTTTGAGATTCTTGACATAGCTATAGACTGCTTTGTGATTGTCTAGAATCAGCGGCGATTTTGTTTTAATAACTAGCTTTGGAGGATTTTATGAGGAATCTTAGCTTCTTACTGAGGCTGACCAGGGAGTTCCTCCAATCGTGGGATTTTACTCTTTTTTGCAACATTTTCTTTCTTCTGTTGTAGAGTTTGTTTATGGCAGAAGACCACCAGATTGGCCTCCTTTTTTTGGAGGATAGCATCTTGGTTCTGTTAGGGATAGCACGATCCATGCACTTGTGTAAGTGCTTATAAAGTGCATTTGTGTAGGATTCAGCAGTCGTACCTCTATTGTCCATCTGCATGGGTGTCGTGAAGTTTGCCACTTCTGTCTTAAAAAGCATAAAGTTGGCTTTGGAGAAATGTTTTATGGTTGTTTTCCTAATGGGGGTGGGAGCGTGATGTGGATGTCTAGAGTGATTAGTTTGTGGTCGGATCTGACCTCTGCAATGTTGTCTTAATTCTGCTCCATTTATTATAGCATGAAAATTGTTATGTTGTTACCTTTATCACATGAATTATGCCTTCTCCTTGGGTCTCTGTTGAAAAGTGGCCTTGCATCCAGTCAGACCTTCCTGTTAAATAAAAGCAATAAATACACAAATAAGTACTTTGACAGCCAACATCTAATGTGTATCTAGAATATTACATTAAGATAAAGTTAAAACTCTAACATCTGTCAATACTTAGAAGTGATGAGAAATTCTTCAACATAAAGAATTGTGAAATATGCCTGGGAATTCAGAAAAAATCGCCACCTCCTACCTTAAGAGCAGTGACCAAAAGGGATTCTTTCCACAGTACAGGAAAATGTGATTCAGAGACATGTCAGTCTCAATGAAGAAAGACCACATTATGGGCTAACCTGCATGCCTCTGAAATTGCCATTAACTATCATAAGTGCATAAAAGCACTTTCCTATGGTAGTCAGCAATGTTGGCCCATGCATAAGGTTTGCACAGGCACCCACCCATTCATTCTCCTACACACGTGCACACATTCAAACACACACACACAATGACATACCTCTTACTTTATAGGTTCATAGGTGTGTATTAGGCTAATGGCCATTAGGGCCCTTAAAAGCCTACCAGTGTAACCGAAATGTGCCTCACAAATTTGATTTATATTTGATTTATAGGGATGATTTACTGACTGCCACTGTCCATCAGTGATATAGGAAGCAGACCAGGGTGAATTTCTGATTATCCAGCCATAGGTCCAAAGTTGTTCTTAATGCAGGGATAGGGAGGAACTCTGTTCCACATGGATGGGAGCCTGTTGCAGAGAATGGGAATTCGCTAAGAAACATATCTGTCTTTCCATTATGTCCTCTTCATGTTGAAAGCAAAATTTAAGTCTTTCAGTCTAGTAGTTCTGATGCTGTTTGTTTTGCAGATATGCAAAAGATTAATCAAAACATGGTCCAGGAATTCCTTGTATGCCAGGCAAAGATCACCCATCAGAACTCTGTATGATACTGAGTAAAATGCAGGGTTAGAGGTGATCAGCATAAGACATTTTGTTTGCTCCCTGTATTCTTTTTTTAAGGAACATTTTTTGATGTTCCAGTTGCTGCATGTGTCTGGTCGGGTACATACCAAAGGGGGCACTATACTCTATGATAGGACTAGTGAGGGTCAAGTAAAGTGGTATAATGACCTGTCTGGACCTAGATGCCATGCCCTTGCCTATAAGTTGAGTAACATAGATGGATTTTCTTATTACGTCAGGCACATGTTGGTCAAAGGCTAGGTTACTATCTACATGAGTTCCCAGATCCCTGACTAGTTAATCAACTTTTAAGGGTGTTTTATTGATCATGTAGTTACCTGGGGTGGCAGACTTCCCAAAAGGTATTATAATGCATTTCTTGGTATTGAGTTTTAAGCCATGGCTTTTTGACACCCAGTGTTTGTCTGTATTATACCTTCCTGAAGGGCATTCTTGTCTGGGGAGATTCAATGACTGCTCTCAATTTGAAATAATCTGCAAACTTGGTTAGCCAGAGGCCTTTGACATTGTTTTGACATCTCAGAACACAGATGGGAAAGTGGAGTGGGCCTAGCCAAAAGCCCTGGGGGACTCCACTGGTGACAAGCCTCGTTGTGGGGGTAGCCTTACCTATTCTAACCTCCTGGGTCCGATTAGTGATCCAGTTAGCTAACCAGCATGTTATAAAGAAGTTTATAGGTAGTTCTGTAAGTTTGTTGACAGTGCTCAAGTGAAGTATTACCAGATCTAAGTAGGCAGTATGCACAGTTTACCCCTCATCCATTGCCTTAGAGACTTTTTCAAAGAAGTCCATCAGATTCAGTAAGCATGACCTTCATTTTACAACACCAAATTGGGATGGAGGTCTCTTATGTCCTTGTTGATAATTTCCATTAGAATTATTTCCATGGCTTTGCAAATAAGACTAGACAGACTAATAGGTCTGTAGTTTTCAGGATCTGTTGAAGGTCCTCCCTTACGAAGGGGGATGGCCATCGCAGTCCTCCATTCACATGGCACAAAGCCTGTTTTAAGACTATAGTTAATGACTCCAGTAGTCCTGATAAGTCATATTTTAGACTACCAGGAGGCATCCTGGGATGTTAATGGGGTCCACTGAGACCATGTTCTTGTCTTTAGTGAGTGCATCCAGTACATGCTCCCTAGTTATAGTTGGAGGGGTTCTGTTTGAAAGTATTATTGGGCAGGATGTTTGGGGGTGAGGGGGGTAAAGTTGGAACTGAATTTGACTGCCGATTGTCCTTTGATTTGTGAGCTACAAAGGGTTGGCGTACTGGGAATAAAAGGCTATTAAGGATGCTTTGTTTGCGCAGACTAATAAGGTTCATTTATTGAGGCAGTTTAAGCTAAACAGTACTAAATTCTACTAATTTTAATGTTTACACAATACTAAATTCTGTTAAATTTGTAGGTATTGCCACTCAGTCCAACTAGCTGCTCTAAACTTGTTGGCATACAAGGTGTTTGCAATATATTGCTGCTTTACAGGTTACAGTTTTATGACTCATTCTACAGAGAAAAAATTGCTATTGTACAGGGCACTGCTAACCCCTGCATACCTCTCAAGTGCTCCTCATTTCGAGCTTTAGAAAGCTCATGTCCATAGATGTTCCACATTGAAGAGGTCTGAATCACAGTCAGTGTTACAATTTTTTTTTTAACTGATATCCATGGTAAATAGTATTGAATCATACAAATTCATTAAAGGAACTTTCTATAAGTATAAACTAGCAAATTGTAACCATCTTGTGAGCTTCCCTAGTTGAACTTATTAGCAAGCTGTTTGTAGGTGTTACACATTTTACCCATTTATTCACATTATGAGAGGTAATGTTCCTCATTTTGGAGTTAGAAGGTTGAGAGCTATGAACCTATGCAAACATACAAAATTTACAGCAGCACATTAAAAACAGAAAACTAAATAATGAGCCCTCTGGCAAAGAAAATGACTACACTGAGTTGTTTTGTGTATTTCTCAACTTAGACAGACCAGACAAACACTTTCTTCCACAAGATATATAAACCCAATCCTCTTGATGTAAAAACACAGTAGAATAGACCCATAAGTACAATGCTGACACAAACCACTTAAACACCTAGCTGGAAATCCCTTGCTAAAGGTAATTTCAAGACAGTAACAGTGAGTAGAAGAGCGAACTTTTGTTTTACAAAAAAAAAAAATTCAAAGAAATGGCCATATAAAAACAAGAAACAAAAATGATCATTGAAAATAACTTGTGTGATTTAGCAAAGTACTTAACTTTTCCTGGATGGCACTAAATACAAGTAAAATACTTCTGGAAATGCACTCCACCATCTTCCTGTCTATGTCCATTAATTATCACCACTGCCTTTTGTATGCATTCTGTCCCTGCCTGTCTGTCTGTTTCCTGGCCTTGCTACCTTCCATTCTCCCTGTATCCTTTCCACAGTCATTTCTTGCCACCTTACCCACCTACCCTTTTTCTCTACATATTTCAAATGAGTCCCCCCATAAATAAAATTGCCCCCTCTATCTTTTAATACATTATGGTTGTTATGGTTACCCTTATGTGTTTTCTCTGCAGGCTATTCTTTCCTATCTCTCCCTTGCCTCCTCATTTGAATAGTGAACTTGGTTTGTGCACTGCTATGCTGACCCTCATTGGACTATCTAGACGATTCCAAGTGGTACTTGTACAGTGCTTCATTGGATGCAAGAGCATGCATGAACACTGTCACACTAACATGCCCTGGCAGTGATGCCTGGTACATTGGTCAAGCACCTTTCTATATCACTACAAATACACAGACCTGCCTAGCACTCATTTTCTCTGTAACACAGGTGCATTATTTACAGTCTTCCTTAAGTGCTTTGGTGCTATATCAGTCATATCATTAACTGATTAGTTGTGAGCCATGTCACACTACAGACTTCACACTGTTTAGTGTGGCAGTATAAATTCTAGCCTGGATCTTTATACAATGGCTAAAAATTTATTTTTGGAGATTGACACATATTCCAAATGTATACCTTAAACACATTGAGTAAACTTGTTCAGAAATGCAAAACACCCAATAGCCAGAAAACATAATTATGATATTTATATGGTTCAGAAGCAAACAGACTTCATTTATCTGATGTGAAAGTTGAGCTATTAGATAAAGCCTAGGAGAAGTGACAAAGAAGGCAAAGTGTGTATTACAACAGGCCGGAAAGCCAGTTTTATTTGATGAAGGAAAGAGAGATAGATAGATAGATAGATAGATAGATAGATAGATAGATAGATAGAGAGAGAGAGAGAAATTTGTTTATGATACACAGGAAAGAAATATAGTCAGTGAAGGTAAACTATCCTTAGTTTTGTTTCTGTGTAATGCAGCTGCCTCCTTAAAATAGGGCATGCTTTATGCAAATGTATACTTTTAACACACATGCAGCTTAGAGAAAGATAACAAATGACACTGACATACTGGAGTGTCAATATATCCACTAACTTAGTAATGTGAACAGTGTGGAATATGTTACATTGCTACAAGTATAACACTTCCATATTTGCATATTTTCTAAGCACAGTACAAATCAAATAAGTAAAGCAACCCACTCCTCATTTCTTGATACACTGGAAAATATTAGGGTACAACTCAACACCCTAATAATGGGGGATTTCAACTACCCCACCATTAACTGGGAAAACTACTCATGTACAAACTCTTTTGCTCAACGTTTTCTGGAATTCATAAATTCCAATGCCCTGAATAATCTAATCCACATCACCACCAGGGGCAACAGTATCCTAGATCTGGTCATTACCAACACGGGCGACTGGTGTTCGACACCAGAGGTCAATTCCACATTGGTCAGATCCGACCACAAGCTAATCATCCTAGACATCCACATTCTGCCCCTACCCCCCATTAGGGAAACCACCATAAAAAAATTTCTCCAAAGCCAACTTCACGCTTCTTAAGACAGAAGTGGCAAACTTCACGACACCCATGCAGATGGTCAATAGAGGTATGACTGCAGAATCCTACACAAATGCACTTTATAAGCACTTACACGAGTGTATGGATTGTGCTATCCCTAACAAAACCAAGATGCTATCCTCCAAAAAAAGGAAGCCAATCTGGTGGTCCCCTGCCATAAACAAACTCTACAGCAGAAGAAATAAACTGTTGCAAAAAAAGAGTAAAATCCCATGATTGGATTGGAAGCTGAGATCCCTCATACAATCCTCCAAAGCTAGTTATGAAAACAAAATCATCACTGATTTTAAAGATAACCACAAAGCATTCTATAGCTATGTCAAGAATCTCAATGGCAACACTCAGATCTGCTCTGAGTTACAGCACAATGGCACTAAATATACAGATCCAACTGATATTGCCAACATCCTGGCAGATAGGTTCAGTGCTAACTTTACCTCCCTCACACCCCCTAAAGGGCCCATCTCTATACCAGAAGAATGCAAAGTTCCTGTAATCATGGCTGCACAGGTAAAAACCACACTCTCCAAAGCCAAGAACGCAGCATCCATGGGATCTGACAACATCCCAGGCTGTGTTCTACATGAACTACAGAATGAACTGGCACCGCACCTAAGCACCATGTTCAATCACAGCCTCTCCTCAGGCTTTGTGCCCACTGAATAGTGCACGGTGACAGTTATCCCACTCCACAAAGGGGGAGCCACTACGGACCCTGGGAACTACCACCCCGTTAGCCTAACGAACCTGGTCTGCAAGGCCATGGAACATATCATCATGGAACTTATAAACAAAGACATTGGTAATCTCCAAACTGTGGACCCCACCCAGTTCGGGTTTGTAAAAGGCAGATCATGCTCCTAAACCTGATGGACTTCTTTGAAGCAGTCACCAAAGCCGTAGACGAGGGTAAGGTGGTTCACACAGCCTATCTAGATCTTGCCAAAGCTTTTGACACCATCCCCCACTCTGGAATTATAGATAAACTTACTAAACTAGGTATAAATCCCTATGTCACAAGATGATTGCCAACTGGCTCACTGACAGAACCCATACTGTGAAAGTAGCAGACTCCAAATCCAACTTCAGACCAGTGACAAGTGGACTACCATAGGGTTCAGTCTTGGGTCCTCTCCTGTTTGGTATCTACTTTTCTGAAGTACAGGCTAATACAGAAAGTCTTTGGCTAATGAAGTTTGCAGGTGACTGCAAACTAGGAGTCATAATTGAAACTCCTAATGATGTGGACATCCTACAAAAAGTGCTCACTGAGACAAATACCTGGTGTCAAAGCCATGGCCTCAAACTCAATGCCAAAAAGTGCATTGTCATCCCCTTTGGTAAAAACTCTGTTCCCATGAGCTACCACATAGGTGGTAGTCTACTTAACACTGAAAGTGTTATAAGAGACCTTGGGACACAGGTGGACAGTAGTCTCTGCTTTGACAATCACATCGCCACAGTAGTCAGGAAATCCTTCTATGTGGCACACCTAATCACAAAAGGTTTCTCATCCAGGAAAATAGAAGTAATTTTTCCTCTCTACTCATCACTCATTAGACCCATTATAGAGTACAACGCCCCTTTTGGTATGTACCTCACAAGACATCTGCAACAACTGGAAAGGCCACAGAAATACCTTAACAAGAGGATTACCGGCCTCAAAACAGATGCCCTATGCAGACCGTCTTAAAAAACTCCAGCTTTACTTCGTCACATATCGCCTACTCAGAGGCGATCTCTGCCTAACATACAAAGCTATGTCAATCCCAGAGCTGTTGGACATCCTCCACTTAAAGAAATCCCTCCGAGATACAGGCTCTAGGGACCTAAACCTTGTCACCACAATAAACAGAACATCCTGGAGGGATAGATTCCTGTCCCAGATACTTCCCATATTCTGGAACAAACTACCTGTCTATATCAAACAGAGCTCCTCATTAGCACTCTTCAAGAAAAATCTTGATGATTGGATGGGAAATAGGAAATTCACCCCAGGGATCACCTCTGTGGCTCTGCTCGACGGGGGCACAGGAGAATAATTTTCTTGGGTGGCGAAAGCCAGGGTACCTTCTTGGCTAGGCTTATATAGGCCCTAGGGACAGTAGCCTAGTACCTACCTATGAACCTGTGAACCTATGAATGAACTATAACACGTCAATGCACAAAACAGAATATTTCAAAATATGGACATCATTCAGAGCAAAATAATTCTGAGTTGAACATAATTAAAATGCAAAACAATAAAACAATTTATATCAAATATAAATGATAAATAAATTTAAAAGAATAATTCCAGTGCAAATATATGCATGTACGGATGTTCCAAACTGAAATCCAGACTTTCAAACAATGGGTGGTATTCATAAATGCAGTGTGCACACATGTGTAAGGTGAATGTGTAAATTGCACCACAACATCTATATGTAATTGTCAGAATTGCAAAAGAGTGGCACTAGTTTTCAAACTTTGAAGAAATGTCCAGTACAACTTTGTATAGCTTAATGTGTACAACTGAGTTATGAAGAATGCAAATATGTGTGAAACAGGCACACATCCGTGTATTTTTGTAAGTTCCCAAATGCTTTCACATGGTTTTGTCAGTCTGCAGTGAGCACCAAGTTGTGCTTGTATCATGGGACGTTTTCTCAAGAGTTTGCAATGACCGTGGCTCAGCAGTACCAGTCAGTATATTATATGTACTATATTATAGTATATATATTAAAAAGTGTATAGGTTCTTGCTTCATTCTGAAGTGTCCTTATATGGATACCAGGTTTGAGCTTTTATAGGTCATTAAAGGGGAAAGATGAGAAAGATGGGAAAGGGGGAGAGAGCAAACAAAGAAAACAAAATGAAAGCCATTAAATGGGTTGTGCTGGAGGAGATGGGAGAGGATGAGTATTTTGGAGTTATCCTCCTTTTTGCAATATATGTTAAGGGAAGATAAAGAGAAATGGCAGATTGGGTAGAAAAGAGGAATAGGGATGTGTTAAGGGTACTGACAGTTAGATAAAAGACAGACAAGTCAGACAAGAGCATTATGTAAGTTTCAGAAATGTAAGGAAGAACAGACATATAAAAGGTGGACAGGCACAAAGGAGATGGGGATGAAACTCTTGCCACCCATGTGCACTCTGGCCCGAAAAGCCTCACATTGTTCCCTGCCCTGATGTTCCTTGCCAAGGTGATTCTGATGGCACGGGGGTGTCAAAAGGTCTGGTGGCTCCACTGATAAAGCTGACCAGGACAGCAAGTTTTGCACCCACCGAAACAGACTTTTCACATGGACTCCTGTGCCTCACCACAGCCCTCTACCAGGTTCTGAAGCTCAGGATGGCAGCTTTCCAGACTGCTGTGCCACGGAGTGCCCACAGGGGTGAAGCCCACTCTCAGACCCTGTGAAGCAGTCCTGTGACAGGCAGGGGGCTGCAGTGAGCTTTCTGGTATGGCTAGACTACAGCTGAGGTGTCCAGGCTCTACTGGATCTGGAGAAGAAGGCAAAAAAAGGAAACAAGAAAGTATTTCACTGCAAATGCTTTTAGTTCACTGATGAAAAATGACAATCGTAAAATTTGTATTCAGTGCTTCTTAACTAAGAGTAATGAAATATATGATAAAATGTAATTATCAAAGGAAAATGAAGTGACACGTACAGGTACAGTTAGTGATATGTTGTTACTGCAGCATTTGTATTTTTGCAAAACTGGAGTGCCAAAGTCTTGATTGTAGAACTAAATGCATTTCTGGAATACTTAATTCATGCTATTATTTATTTTTGTTACATTCAGTGACACATCAGTAGTGTTCCATTTAATGCATTTCTAATATGGCAGTGCCCTAACCCTCATTAAAAAGTAATCTACATGTCTTGAATACCTTGTATTGGATTCATTACAAAATGTTGATATTTTGTGATTGCCTTTTTATTGCTACATATTTAATTTTGTTGATTGTAACCCAGGGTTTAAAAAGGTATTCATTCACAATTTACAGATAATGCACAGATAAACACTTTGATTTCCTTTTTCTATATCTCCACAGCTGATGAGGAGTGGAGATATAATTGCATCCAGTTATGTAGAGGTTAAAGTGTTTGATAGAAGGCACTCATAAGTAATGACCAATAAGTATTATTGTTATAGAAATAATATTATCATTCCTTCACAGTATCTGCTCATTATTAAAAAAGCATAACTGACTGAGGTATTCTGTTATATCCGTATAACATTCATATATATATATATATATATATATATATATATATATATATATATATATATATATATATATATATGTTTTAATGAATAAATGAGTACAGTAGTAATTAAACTTGCATAATTTTTACCATAGCAACTTTACCAGTACAGACAGTAGTAATGAATGCACATAATTGCAGTTTACAAAGTAAATATATTAGTCATTATTCATTTATTTCAATGAAATGGTTTATTTGGACAACAACATATGAGTTGCCCCTGTTTCCATGTTCTTTCATTCTTTTTTTTTCTCTTCTCCCTTATAGGTTTCAACGGCAGCCCAGCCATATGCATCCCAAGTCAAGGAATGCTTACGACCCCCCTCTGCCTGCTCAGGAGAATCCTCACAGTGTCAGGGTGATGGATCTTTCCCTCTATGCAACTGGTATGTAGCAGCCTGGAAAGCCTACAACATGGTGAGCTTTAGGACCTGGTAGAGGCAGTGGTAAAGTGGGGTAGGGTGGGGTGGAGTTATTCCTTCAACTGATAAAAACATCCTGACCCAGTCAGCTCCAATCACCAAGCCACTGGAGGCCGCCAACCACAAACTGTCAGGGTCAGTTTTTGAAGGCCCATCACAGAGGGAGGTAGTTGAGGTCCTTCAGACTAAGATATGATCTGTGCTATACACCTCTTCCCTCTCTGCCTTTTGTGTCTGCCTGTCAGCTGTATGTCTTATGTACACCACCATTGTGAACCCACTGTAGTTTCCCTGATGCTTTTGGCTTTTATGTTCATCCATTTCTTAACTCTTCCCTAACCCTCTTTCCTACGTCCCCTTCCTTTGCTACATCCTGAACTTCTCTCTAATATATAAAAAAACTTGAAAAATACAGGGGATCTATCCCTCTCAAAAGCATAGCTCCCCTCCTGCCCCACTTTCTCAAGCACAACTCTCTTTGGGTCTTACTTCTGTGTATTCCTTATTTTCTATCTCCCTCATTTCAAGCTTTCCTATCTTCCCCTTTCCAACCTTATAAAACACACCCAGGGTATCCACAAAGGGATGTCTTTGCCTTTAGTAAATAAAACCTTATAGCTGTTTAATGTTACTTCTGAACAGATGTGCCAAATTGCACACCTCTTATCCTACATGGTGGGCAAACATCTGGCACACCTTATATAATACATGGTGGGCACACCTCTTATCCTACATGGTGGGCATACCTCGTATAATACATGGTTGGCACACCTCTTATCCTACAATGCTGCTTGCTGTTTCATCAGCTTCTGCTTGGCATCAGCAGTACAGCAGTTTGAGGTACATCCCTTTGACTGGATGGCTGTGCTGGCATCAGCCACTCATTCTTACCCTTTCCTCTGCTGAGCTGTAGTCAGAGCTACACCCATCTGTAGCATGGATCTAATTAACAATATTAGTTAGTTAGTACAATTATAACAGTTTAGTAAATAGCCAAACAAGTACTGACATTTTTATCTGGTTAGAAACTAAAATCATCCTCCATTCAGTGATACAGTTCTGGATACCCCTCTTAGCCATAATTTAAATGTTTAGCCCTTGCTATTTTTGATATTAAACTGTGGTACCATATAAGGGTCTATAGTAAATCAGGAAATGGTTAAAACAGCGAACGCTGATTTATCGACCCCATGTAAGCGAAATCTTACAATCCCGAACACTCGGAACAGCGATTTTTTTTCCTAGGGAAAACAAAATCTCTGTTCCACAAAAAATAAAAATAAAAACTTCAAAACATTACATAAAGTGGGGGGGCTTCACCCCCCACACCCCCCTACTTAAATATACTAACTCCAAGATCACACTACAGTGAGGAAAATGGCAAAGTAATGGAGGCGGCCAAGTGATTTCTTTCCCAGGGAAAGAAATCGCTTATATGCCGTTTCACTATTTTGGTGTTTTATGCTTTCACGTTCAAGCAAGACGCATTTGAAGGGTTGGGTCTTCAATTATATAAAAGGAACCCCATTCAAGCACATATTTTGTATTATAGCTTTATGGAATGCATGCTATTATGGAGTGTCCTGAGTGCATTTTGTTTTAAGCTAGTAGATATTATGGAGAGTCCTGAGCCATGAAACAACAATGAATATTTGTATTCCCTTTATGTCTAGTCCCAGTGTGTTACTATAGTGCAAGCTTCACCACTGCATAACAACAACCCTTTCACTACTAGTATGAGATGGTGGCCATAGGCTTTATTATGTACTACCTGAAAGCATTGTTTATGCATTATGGTAAGTTGTATGCAAACCTGGGTCTGATTCTGCAGCTTCCCCTTTTGATAACTATTAAATAATTCTAGGAGTTGAAATGTTTTGTACAGCAACAAAAAAAAGGATGTCATGTTTATTTGGCCTTTTGCCAAATGCAAAGCCATTCAAATTTTGTACCAAGCAATTTTAGACATTTATCAGCACTGTAAGGCAAATATTGTATGCATTCTTTCCATATAATAGATTATCAACACAGAAGAGGACTGAATGAAAACATGAGCAAATGTAGTGAGTGCAGGTCATACAGTTAACTTAGACGCCTGTTCCTTTTTCATCCTTTTCTTTGTATTTGTAGATGCATGCCTTGAATAATTCATTTCTGTAATTCTACTACCCAAGTGCTACATTCTGTAACATTTATAACTAGAACTCCACCCCCCACCACCACCACCACCATCACGGTACTGTGTTAACATGGAACTTTTGTTTGCAGAGGTTTCTGTAGCCAAGCAACAGCGTCACTATTTCTAGCCTGAAGTTCATGTGACAAAGTAATATTCTATCTGGTTTCAAATGGCAGTTCTAATTTTGCTATTACCTGAAATGTTTTGTGGTTCTATTAAAATGCCCCGTGCTCTTTGGTTCTCAAGTTCTTATCAAATGCCATGTCAACACGTCAAATTGTTGCATTTCTGCTTGTTATAAACTATGAAGAACAATTTATGTTTTTAAATTTCTAATAGCACAAAAATATGAAAACCTTCGGTCATATGGAGTCACTTTAATCCAAGTAAAAAATTATATGATATGATTTCATATGATATGAAAATAAAATAAGAGCAACTGGAAGTCTATAAGTTTTCATTGCTGGCCTGCCTTGGAGGCCTCTGGAGAAGATCTGATGTTTTACTTTGTTGTAGAAATCTTCATTCCAGAGTACGATGCTAAAGATTGCAACAGGTGGACTTTAACAAGTAGAAACATTGCAGCATCGTTAGTAGTAATCCTTGTTATATATATTATGTCATTCCTTATGCAGACAATCCCACATTTCTGCGTTGATGTAATGTCTCTCCATAATTATACAATCTGGCTACATTTCTAAGTTTGGCCACATACTCACCTACTTATTCAGTAATATTTTTGGTACACTGTTCCAGGATCCAGCTTCAACATAAACTAGGTTCTAGTCATCTAACATTTCCAGTTCTTTGCCACTACAGTAAATCAAAAGATTGGACTAGTTTAAACTAGAGGCATAGCAAACTTAATGACACAGTGATAGTCATTTCTGTAGACATATTGTTATATTCTGCTTGTAAGGAGAATGTTACACTACATTTTCTCTAAAAGGCTTTCCTATCAATGGTTGTTAAAGATACTAAGAATGCATTCCCTTCTAAATAGTTTCTATAGTTTCATACTTGACAGTTAATGCAGTTTGTTGTTTAATCCACGGTGGTGCAGCGGTAGCATTGTTGCCTCACAGCAAGAGGTTCTCCCATTCGATTCTCGGCTGGAGTGCGGGGAGTGCCTTCTGTGTGGAGTCTGCATGTCCTCCCCATGGTTGGGTGGTGTTCAAAAGACATGCGTAAATGGGCATGCCTTTGTTGAAGGTTGGACATCAAGTTGGTATCTCAGCATTCATGAAAATCTAGTGCCAATCATTAGCAGACCAGAGTTCCGCTGTGGCAACCCCTAACCAGGAAAAGCTGAAAGATAAACAACAACACCTTGACAGTTAATATTAGTACAGAAATAAAGCCAGCAGGATGCGAACAAACCAATAAGAAAAACAAACTTTATTAATGTTAAGCGCTTTCATCTCCACTACAGAGACTTCCTCAGAACAATGTTCCACAGTAACCCAACCAACTAAATATCCCCCCAATTAATCAATTAACATTTAAAATCAAGATTAAATGCAATATACCCACCATTATGACTAAAAAATAATGAATAATTTATAACATTTTATAAGTACTGAATACATATAAACAACCTGTTTATCAACCAAAAAGCACAGTGGTGAACTAATTGCAATTAATTAAAAATACCATTTACTAACAGACATGTCACCTGCACTAACCTGAAATTTGATCAAGTTTTAAAACACTAGAAATACTTTTGGTTTCATTAATACCTGGGTAATGAGAGGCATTTAAAAACAACTGCCATCTCAATTCTATCAGGTACAAATGTACATCTAAAATGCACCCTTGATCATCCTTCACTAACTGCTGCAAAACCAAAAATTTAAAATGATGTGTCTGATTTTCCTTGATATGCCAAAATAGGGCACTAGTGGTCCGACAATGTCTTATATCCCCGGAATGTTCACCTATTCTTAGTTGAATTCTAATGGCCTCTAATGTTAAGTATCTTTCCATTTGCCCTAATTTGACCCTCAGTCTCCATTATAAATGAGCAAAAGGAACAGGAATTACATTTAAAATTGCCAACTTTCCTGTTGATCCGACTGTCATGTTTTATACCTTCCAGTATGTTCTTTATGGATTTGTCCCTCCAAAACATGTGTTTCAGGTTTTTACCAACTTTCATCCCTACAGTAACATCAAATTGAAGAATATCCCAATTGGCATTTATTACATCAATAATAGTGTTAGCCATCCCATTATATGTTAAAATAAAGGTTAAGCTGTAAAAAGCCTTTTCAGAATTGACTCAATGACTACCTATAAAGCCATGACCCAAAATGGGTCTGTAAAAACATTGTTTCTGTTTATGAATTACCTCATGGCTAAGATCCTCCAAAAGACCTTCCTTTGAACATGTGTAATAAATTCTAATTCAACCAAAAGGTCTGCATCAGAACTTACCATTATGGCTGCCCGTACCAATTGGCTTTTAACAACAGGCCTCTTTTGATGATGCAGGTGCCAGCTCTCATAATCCAGGTAAGAATTAGAAAATATAAACTTTCTGTGAATCCTGGTGTTAAAACTCATTTTATACCAATCAATCACTAATTCAACATCTAAATAATCAATTGTGTTCCTACTATATACATGGGTGAATTTGAAGAATTCAACAGTTCCATTAATGTATACAAGGAACTCATTCAGACTATCTTCTGTACCTTTCCAACTGAGAAATAAGTCATCCAATAAAACGTGTATAATGCACAATGTTGGAACTGTACTGACTATTTATCGAAAACTCCTGCTCCCAGTAGGACATAATAAGATTAGCAAAAATGGGGGCACAAGCTGCCACCATTGCCACACCTTTCACTTGTTTGTAATGCTACCCTTCAAACCAAATGTAGTTGTTTTTCAAAACTAGCTCCATGAGTATACTTAATTTATTAATTTCATCTTGAGTGAAAATGTTGGTTTTATAAAGCTGTTGTTCTAACCAATTGATACCTACATCATGGGGAATTACAGTGAACAAATTCACCACATCAACAGTAACAATAATCATGTCCAACGTTAAGTCAATGCCATTTAACTTGTCCATAAATTGCTAGGAGTCTTTACTGATGTACTAAAAAAAACAAGGCTCTTCTGCATTTCATGGTCTAGGTATTTGGCAATAAAATGTGTTTTGGAATTTTACCATCCACAATGGGCCCAAATTGCAGATTAACAAGCCCTTTGTGGATTTTTGGGATGCCAAAGATATTTGGCACCGTAGGATAATCATTTTTCAAATGATGGTATTCATCTATATCAATTTGGGCTTGATAAACCATATCATCAAATCCATAAAAAACATACTGGAAGGTATAGGACATGAGAGTAGGATCAATAGAAAAGTTGGTCATTTTAAATGTAGTTCCTGTTCCTTTTGCCCATTTATAATGGAGACTGAGGGTCAAATTAGGGCAAATGGGAAAATACTTAACATCAGAGGCCATTACAATTGTAATAGTAATGTTATATATATGGCAAAGTGTGAAGAATGTCCTAGTTTTTATATTGGCAAAACCTGTAGGAAATTCAAACTAAGAATAGATGAACATTTCGGGGATATAAGACATTGTAGGACCACTAGTGTCCTATTTAGGCTTATCAAGGAAAATCAGACGCATCATTTTAAATTTTTGGTTTTGCAACAGTTAGTGAAGGATGAACAAGGGTCCATTTTTAGATGTACATTTGGACCTGATGGAATTGAGATGGCAGTTTTTTTAAATGCCTCTCATTACCCAGGTATTAATGAAACCATAAGTATTGCTAGTGTTTTAAAACTTGATCAAATTTCAGGTTGGTGCAGGTGACATGTCTATTAGTAAATGGTATTTTTAATTAATTGTAATTAATTCACCACTGTGCTTTTAGGTTGATAAACAGGTTGTTTATATGTATTCAGTACTTATAAAATATGTTATAAATTATTCATTAATTTTTACTCATAATGGTGTGTATATTGCTTTTAATCTTGATTTTAAATGTTAATTGATTAATTAGGGGGATATTTAGTTGGTTGGGTTACTGTGGAACATTGTTCTAAGGTAGTCTCTGTAGTGGAGAAGAAAGCGCTTAACATTAATCAAGTTTGGTTTCTTCTTGGATTGTTCGCATCCTGCTGGCTTTATTTCAGTGGTTTTATTCCCTTTTGTGGTTGTTGCATTCAGCAGTAGGATGGAGGAGCATATTTCCAATGAAGACATTTTCAGAATATTGCAACAAATTAACAAACAGTTATGGGGAACACACCTCCCAAATTAAGAACTTGATGGACAAACAAACTGGTGGTGTTCCTTCTTATGGGAGCTTAGGTCTCCCCCTCACCCAGCCAACTCCAAAACCTGTGGATTCTTAAAGTATAAAGCGTGTTAACCAGGATGGAATTCATACTGACCCCCAAGGTAAAATAACTGAACTTATTCAAAATGATAATTTGGGACCTGATGGTCAGAATGTTGATTTTAACCAATGGAAAGAAAACTGATTCCTTTTTTGCAGCAACGTTAATGCTGGTAATATGCAACATCAGCAACTTTCTACCTTAAATGAGAAATTGAAACGTTTGAAGAAAGACCTAATGTTTTTTTAAAAAACTCCAGCTTGAAAATGCTTACTTGAATAAAAATATTGAAATGAAGCAGGTACCCTGTGGACTAAGGATGTGGAGGTACCCAAATGCGGTGAAAGAGAATAATTAATTTATACAGGAAGTACATTTGTTATTTGATAGAGCGGGGTTTGATTTAATGGCATTAATGGTTAAATACAATCAAGTTAAAATGGAAAAAATTACAAGGGATCTGGATGAATTGGATCAGTCTATTAAGGCTGATCATGATTTTAATTTAAGTGAAAACCAGAGCTTATATCATAGCCTCCATGTCCAGGTTAATAGTGTTTGTAACACCATTTTTGTTCGTAAAGAAAGCAAACTTAAAAGGGATCTTAATGAGTACCAAAATGATCGGGCATACCCTTTTTCCAGGGGGCATGATCAAGAGGGGCATGTTGATGAGTCTAGCAAAGAAAGGGAAGTGACGCAAGATAGCACGAGTTTTCAAGAAGGGTGCAATCAGCGTTTGCAGTCAGCAACAAGCATGGAGGATGAGCTTAGGCATTCAGATTGATTGCGGGACAATGTGGTCCCTTCAACTTCATTTTTTTCAGGGAAAGGTTGCCAGCAATTTGGAACTCAGGGAGCAAGGCCCAAAGTTTCCAGAACAAGAAACACTTATCTGGGGCTAAGACGCTGACCACCTTAACCAAATTTAACTGTGTGGAACAAGTAAGTCGGCTTGCTGGCTCCATTGATTTTGATGTTTCTGATGATTTTAAAGATGACAGTATCATACACAAGACTAAGGCTACTTTGTTGGTTTCAGACCAACAACATGATGGTCACTTGATTCATGTGCCATGTGCCAAGGCCTAAGGGGTCTCCTTTAGTATGCACTATTGACAATTCATTGTACAATGAATATTTTATTATAGACAGTGGTACAGACTCAGGTTCGCTGATGGATTTAACTTTTTATTCTGCATGCGTCAACTGTAGTTTGGAAAGTAAAAATGGTGCGAGTGTTAGTATAATTGAATGTATATCTTCTGTAATAACTGCTGCTGTGAACAATGAAAATCAGGTCGATGAATTTATGTTGTCCCACAGCCAAGCTAGTAATGATGGTGAGGCCATGTTGGACATTTTAGTACAATGTCTTGATAACCAGCAACAATACACTGATGGGGTTGTGCCCAACATAGTCACCAATAGTCAGGGGGACTTTAAAATTTACAATTACTCGAGGTTGACTGTTGGTAAAAAACATGCTGATTTTTTGGTGAAAGGATTCACTTTTGTTCCATGCAGGGTTGGAAATTATTGATCTGAAGAGATGCACCAGAAAATTAAATTTAAAAGTATGGTTCAACCAAGAGACTAATGTGGAAGGTCCACTTAGGAATAAGTGTAAGAAACCTAGTATCTTTAACCCTCCCTTGAATAAAACAGTTGAATTATTTGAAAGAATGTGTGAAAAGGAAATAAGGAAAAGTTGTGCTTGTAAGGCTAAGTTTGATTATTCTAACTTGACTGGGGAAGAAAAACAGCTTATGTTTGAACTGATTAAGGACCCTATGGTCAGGTTTATGAAACCTGACATCTGTAATGGAGTGGTGATTATGGACAGGTGAGAGTATTTAGATGGCATGAATAACATTTTCCTTGATGATGCCTATGAGGAAAGTTCTCTAAATGAGATTAAGGTGGCATACAAAAAGATAGATTTGGTTCTCGATGATAAGGTTTATTAAGGCCAAATTGACCTAGATGAATACCATTTTTTGAAAAATGATTATCCTAGGCTGCCAAATATCTTTGGCATCCCAAAAAATCCACAAAGGGTTTGTTAATCCACAATCCAGGCCCATTGTGGATGGTAAAAGGTCCAAAACACATTTTATTGCCTAATACGTAGACCATGAAATGCAGAAGAGCCTTTTTTTTATTACATCAGTAAAGACTCCTGGCAATTTATGGACAAGTTAAATGGCATTGAATTAACATTGGACATGATTATGGTTACTGTTGATGTGGTGAATTTGTTCACTGTAATTCCCCATGATGTAGGTATCAGTTGGTTAGAACAACAGCTTTATAAAACCAACATTTTCATTCAAGATGAAATTAATAAATTAAGTACACTCATGGAGCTAGTTTTGAAAAACAACTACATTTGGTTTGAAGGGCAGTATTACAAACAAGTGAAAAGAGTGGCAATGGGGGCAGCTTGTGCCCCCATTTTTGCTAATCTTATTATGTCCTACTGGGAGCAGGAGTTTTTGATAAATAGTCAGTACAGTTCCAACATTGTGCATTATACACATCTTTTGGATGACTTGTTTCTCATTTGGAAAGGTACAGAAGATAGTCTGAATGAGTTCCTTGCATACATTAATGGAACTGTTGAATTCTTCAAATTCACTCATGTATATAGTAGGAACACAATTGTTTATTTAGATGTCGAATTAGTGATTGATTGGTATAAAATGAGTTTTAACACCAGGATTCACAGAAAGTCTACATTTTCTAATTCTTACCTGGATTATGAGAGCTGGCACCCGCATCATCAAGAGGGCAGTTGTTAAAGGCCAATTGGTGCAGGCAGCCAGAATGGTAAGTTCTGATGTAGACTTTTTGGTTGAATTCGAATTTATTACACACATGTTCAAACAAAGGGGATGCCCTGACTGTCTTTTGGAGGATCTTAGCTATGAGGTAATTCATAAATGGAAACAAGGTTATTACAGACCCATTTTGGGTCATGGCTTTATAGATAGTAGTAGATTCAACTCTGAAAAGGCTTTTTACAGCTCAACCTTTATTTTAACAGAGTCACTTCACTTGCTCGAAATACTGAAAGATCGCATTTCAGTATCTCAAGACCAAGTGAGCGAGAATCCACAACATCGAAGCTGCAATACCTCAAAATTGAAATGGTCAAATGAATCCTCAGCTGAGCGGAATACTACAATGCTGCCACTGTTAGAGTGTAAACCTGCTGCAAAATGCTGCCGCTGGTAAATCCTACAACTAGAAACTAAAGCCTGTATGGTGCAAGCCACACCAGCAACTACAAACCGAAGACCACTATGGTGCAAGGCATACCCGTGGCACCAGAACAGCTTGGGGAGATATACCCAGTGAGTTCCTCACAAAAGGGGAAGCCAGTCCTACTGCTGGAAAGATACATCCTGACCCAAGAGCAGATACATCAGCAAACAACATACTGGTGCTGCAATTGGAAGGCATTGCAGAAGTGCAAAGGCAGGGCCATCACTGAGAGCACCCCCATGGGGGAATGATTGCAGAAGTCTGTCAGCCACAACCATCCTGGTGACCCTGCAGATATCGAATGTTACAGTATGTGTGCAGAGCTCAAAATCAGAGCAACTAAGTCCAGAGACATGCCATGCCTCATAGTGGATGATGCACTGGCATCCACATCCACAGATGTCATACCAGACATGCCAACACAGAAGGCACTACTGCAAAGGGTGGGCAGGGTACGCAGAAAGATGGCCAATTCAGGCGCTGCCCCTACCTTACAGTTGGATGACATCAATGTGTGTGACTAGCCCACCAAAACGGGTGCCTTCCTCTCTAAGAAAATGATAGATAGCAGTACGGACACCACCGTAGTGATATTCACCACCACACAAAGTCTACTGGACCTCAGTGCAGCGAAGATCTGGCTCATGGATGGCACGTTCTTCTATAAAGGGCTGATATGCCGTCAGCTTTATAGTATCCACGGGTTTGTTAAGTATGTTGGGTTCCATAAATGTGTGCCTCTACTGTATTGCTTCATGAGTAAAAGTTCTTTGAAGTCCAACAACGTCATGTGGCATTGTGTACTAGAACTGTTGGTGGAGCATGGCTATGAATGGTATCTGAAGTATGTGTTAACAGACTTTGAGATTGCGGCCATGAAGAGTATATGGCTGAACCTACAGGGTGTCATGTCCAAAGGGTGCCTTTTCCACTTTGGCCAGAATATCTGGCGTAAGGTACAGCAGTTGGGTTTGGGGCCGCTGTATAACAGCAATATGCGATTCCAATTGGCAGTAAAGTCTCTTGTGGCCCTGGTGTTTCTACCAGAAGAGGAGGTGTTGCCGGCATTCCAGGTGCTGAAAGAGACATTTCCTGTTCAGGGTAGGGATCTGCTCATGTACTTTGGTGACTGGTACATGCTGGGAAGGGTATGAAAGTTCACCACTAGGACAACCATGTCCTGTAGGTTCCCACCCTTGTTCCCAGTGTCTTTTTGTAATATCCATGAGCTCAATACCTTATTCCTTCCCCACACGCAGAACAGTGTGGAGGCATGGCATCGGAGGATCAAGTGTCTGCTTGGGAACAAGACCACTGATTTGGCACTGCTGATGGGTGTGTTAGCTCAGGAGCAGGACAGGGTAGAGGAAGTGTGGGTTTGGATGGCTAGTGGAGCTGCCCCTTCACCTAAACATTGGTACTTCATTAAAAGGCATTGTCAGTTTGAGAATGTGTTGGCTAATAAGGCCTCGTACAGCACACTTGACTTCCTGGTTGCAATAGGTAGGCTGCTGAAGATGTGATCAGACGTCTATGTTCCACCAGCTGTATTCACAGACGCCACTACACATTGGGGAGTCTATGGTTTGTGGGCATGTTGCTGTTACTGTCACTGTGTTTGGCAGGCATCTACAGAGGGTGTCACATTATAGGGAGTTGTGTGAGGAAGATGTCACTACGTCTCGCTTGGTGTCGGGAGGTGTATTGTGCAGTTGAACATTTCTTGTATGTAATAAAGGCATTGCTGAATACTCCAGTCTGTGAGTTTCAGTGTGCTAGTGTTCGATATTTTGATATTGCGTTTTTTTGCAGCTTTGATGTTGTGGATTCTCATTCACTTGGTCTCAAGATACTGAAATGCAATCTTTCAGTATTTTGAGCAAGTGAAGTGAATCTATTTTAACATATAATGGGATGGCTAACACTATTATTAATGTAATAAATGCCAATTGGGAGATTCTTCAATTTGATGTTAATATAGGGTTGAAAGTAGGTAAAAACCCGAGACACGTGTTTAGGAGGGACAAATCCATAAAGAACATACTAGAAGGTATAGGACATGAGAGTAGGATCAATAGGAAAGTTGATCATTTTAAATGTAACTCCTGTTCCTTTGACCAGTTTATCATGGAGACTGGGGGTCAAATTAGGGCAAATGGGAAGATACTTAACATTAGAGGCCATTACAGTTGTAATAGTAGTAATGTTATATATATGTCCAAGTGTGAAGAATGTTCTAGTTTTTATATTGGCAAAACCTGTAGGAAATTCAAACTAAGAATAGGTGAACATTTGGGGGATAAAAGACATTGTAGGACCAGTAGTGCCCTATTTAGTCATATCAAGGAAAATCAGACACATCATTTTAAAATTTTGGTTTTGCAGCAGTTAGTGAAGGATGAACAATGGTCCATTTTAGATGTACATTTGGACCTGATGGAATTAAGATGGCAGTTGTTTCTAAACTCCTCTTGTTACCCAGGTATTAATGAAACCATAAGTACTGCTAGTGTTTTAAAACTTGATCACATTTCAGGTTAGTGCAGGTGACATGTATGTTAGTAAATGGCATTTTAATTAATTGTAATTAATTCACCACTGTGCTTTTAGGTTGATAAACAGGTTGCTTATATGTATTCAGTACTTATAAAATATGTTATAAATTATTCATTCATTTTTACTCAAAATGGTGTGTATATTGCTTTTAATCTTGATTTTAAATGTTAATTGATTAATTAGGGAGGATATTTAGTTGGTTAGGTTACTTTGTAACATTGTTTTGAGGAAGTCTCTGTAGTGGGGAAGAAAGCGCTTAACATTAATAAAGGGCCGGATTCACGATGGCTTGCACGGAGTCTATGAGTAGAGTCCTAACACGTCTCCTACACGGAGAGGGCTGTGATATGCAAATTACCTCACTTGCAGCCGAAAGACATGCAAATGAGGTAAATTTGCGATCCAGGAAGCAGAAACCTGTCTGAGTAGGAGACGTATTAGCTGCAGATGTGTACTCAGTTGATAACTGAGTACCGTTCTGCAAATAGCACAATGGAGCCTTGTCAGCTCCAAATAAAGGTTGCATATGGTTGAGGAAGCATGCCAATGGCCAAATATATGGCCATTGGAAAGTTTCCTTGATGCAAAATTAAAATAAAAATAATTTTTTTTGGCGATTTCCGATGTTTAAGCATAGCGCAGCGCAGCGGAAACGGGGTGCGCTATAAAAATCATAAAATAAGGCAATAAAAGCCACAAACATGGAATTTATGAAAATTGTTAAATTTCAATGTAAGGGAATAGCAGGCTGAAGACAACATGGCTACCGAGTAGGGGTTGCTAAGGGGAGAAGCCCAGTATAAGACATGTAACCAAGCATTAGTAGGCAATCCTATGTAAATGAGTGTTAGGATAGTGAATCGCACTTTTACATAGCAAATGAGCACAGTCAGTGGAGTGTAGGAGTAGGATAGGGGGAGGAACAGAGTAGGAGATAGGTGACATCACAAGGGGGGCATGTATGAAAGTAGTGCAGCTCATTGGAGGACAGTGCCATCTGTTAGGTGTCAGGTAGACATCATGGAAAGAGGTGTGTCAACAGGTAGGCCAGGGAAAGCGAAGAAATGGAAGGTGTATACTGTGGATAATACCAAAGTTTTTTTCTGAGTGGGTATGCGTGCGTGTGCGTGCCTGTAAACTTGAGTAAGACAGAGTGCACGTGTGGAAGTGTGAGTGCGCATGTTTAAGCCAGAGTAAGCATGTATACGGCTGTTTAAAGACCTGTAAGCACGTTTGTGCTGGTGTGCACGCATTTTAACCCGAATAAGCAAGTTTTAGTCCATCTAAGCATGTGTGCGTGCGTGTGAGCTGCTGTGAGCGTGTTTGCGCTTGTATGCGCGTCGCTCCCCCTGAGGAAACAGAAAGGGAAAAGGAGGCACAACAAATAGTAGGAAGCTACCAGGTGATACTAGTAGAGCTAGCAGGTGAAAACAATCCAAATCAGGCAATAACACAGGCAGAGCACTAGCCTAGCCCAGCCCTGCACTTAAAACTCTGCAAACAACAGTGCAGTTTGTTTCTCACAAGAGACACTGAAACACTGGAGTATGCTACTAGAAGTGAAAACTGAAAAAGCTTCACTCAGACAAAAAATGCTAGGGGCTGCCATTGCTGTTATAAGACGACATATGCAACATGCTGAGGGTGGTGACAATGCAAATGATGCCAGACAACCCACAGTGAGGAGATGGAGAAGAATGAACAGGCCCAGGGTCACCTACCAGGGGTTACATGAGCTGGAGATAGTGGAGTGCTATAGAGTGGACAGAGACCTCCTGCAGCAAATTGTGGAGCTGTGCATGCCATACCTCACACACAGAACCAACAGAGGGGAACCCATCCCAGTGGAAGCCAAGGTATGTGTTGGCCTAAGAATACTAGCAACAGGTACCTTTCAGAGACCAACTGGTGATATGATGGGGATATCACAGGCATCAGCATCCAGGGTACTGCACCAGTTCCTGGATGCCATGTCAGCACATGTCGGTGATCATGTATATTTCCCCAATTCCCGTGAGGTATTGGCCAGCAATATGCGTCTTTTCCAGCAAATAGCGGAATACCCTGAGGTAGTGGGTGCAATAGACTGCACGCATATATGCATCAAAGCACCAGCTGGTGAGCGGGGTAGGGCCTACATTAACCGCAAGGGCTTCCCCTCCATCAACTGCCAGGTCATGTGTGATGCCCAGGGCATAACAATGAATGTGTGTGCTGGCTGCCCTGGAAGCTACCATGAATCCCATATCTGGCATCTGACGCAGCTGCACCAGACATTTGCCACTGGGGACATCCCACATGGTCACTTAGTGGGGGGTGCTGGCTATGCACTGGAGCCGTGGCTGATGACACCCATCAGAAACGCACACACACATGAACAAGAATGCCATAATGAGGCACATGCACAAACACGAAATGTAATTGAGCGTGTGTTTGGGTTGCTCAAGTCACGGTTCTGGTGCCTGGACACATCTGGTGGAGCCTTGCAATACTCACCAACTACATGTACCAAAATTGTCATGGTATGTGCTATGCTACATAATATGATACTGCGAAAACAGCTGCAACAGGACCAGCATAGGCCTGGGCCAAACAGCCCCCCACCAGTGCCAAGGCCATCACGGGCAGAGCGTGACTCGGAGGAGGAACAACCTGAGCCTGCCCCAGTAGGAAGACAGAGATGTGCCCAGTATGCCTTGGCCTTGACAAAGAGGCAACGCATAGCATATACACTGGCTCAGTAGGAACCCTGGAAATGATACCTCTCTCTGACTCGCACATATAGTAAAAGGGATGCCTAACTTGACACTACCTGTTGCCAAACATGTATAGGGAGTGCAGTATGTGCATCCAACATAGGCAGCCCTGCAGCACCACCTGAGGCATGATTGCCATGTGTTAAGCAATGTAAGGTAGTGCTAAACAGCATTTACCACCATGTTGTATATGCAAACTTGATGACCTTCAGTAGCATCCTACCCTTACCAAGCATGAGGCCACAATATGAAGACAAGATGATCAATTACAACAATTGGCTTAAGTATTGGTGTCCATGAAAGGGGATTCAATGCCTGTCAGCCTGGGATTAGATGCTTGACAAGACATGATGCTTTGCTAGGCATGGATTTCACCTATCACCTGTGGCCTATTGGATATTGCCAAAGGCTCTTGTCACCCCCATAGTGCCCTTTCTAGGTAAGGCTCAAAACACAAACCCACCTCCATAGGTATCACAAGGGATAAGAAAGTATAAGTAATGCTACTCAATGCCAGAAGTCTAAACTGCAAGATGCATGCATTCCAAACACTCCTCAGCATGGAGAATGTTGATATCTGTGCAGTAACAGAAACCTGGTTCAAGGCTCCCAAGAGCACCCTAGCATTCACAGGTACACCTCATACCATGCTTTACAGCTGCAAAACATGAAACAAACAACAAAAGGAGGGTGAGTATCAATATTTGTCAAAGATACCCACACCCCCAGGTTGGTGGCACAGCATGAAGCATCAGAGACTACCCATGTGTAACCAACAGTGGGTAAAACCGCTTTCCAGTTCATAGCCTGCTACAGACCACCCTCCTAAACCCAGGAACCACACTTGGCTGACTGGAGAACATATGAAAATATGAAGATCTCCCCAGACACCATTATATTGGGCGGCTTCAACTACCCAAACATACACTGGGAGCATTACCCTAGCTCCAACACCCTAGGCTAAAGGTTCCTAGAATTTATAAAACAAAATGCTATGGAACAACTTGCTACCACTCCCACAAGAGGGGAAAACATACTGGACCTGATCATCACCAACATAGGGACTCTATGCCCAGGACCAGAAGTGTATCCTTCACTGGTATGATCACACCAGATAGTAATCTCACTGGATATTCACATCCCCACCCCAGCCCATGGCCAGAAAACCACAGTGAAAAATGTTCACTAAAGCATATGTCACACACCTCAAAACTGAGGTGGAATCCTTCACAGCCCCTGTGTCTGTGGAAAATATGGCCCAGACCTCATAACCCTTTATAAACACATTCTATGAACACCGTCAGGAATGCATGGATCATGCAATCCCAAATAAAACCAAGACTGAATCCTCCAAAGGCAGGCATCCTGTTTGGTGGACCCCAGCCATAAACAAACCATACAATACAAGAAGGAAGCTACTATTAGATAGATCCAAATCACAAAAAGGGAAGCCATCTCTGACCAGTATTATTGAAAAACAATGTCCACACATAAAATTGTCTAAGGCCATCTGTGAGATAAAAATTGTACAGAACACCAAGGATAATCACAAGGCATTCTTTACTTATTGTAGGAGCCTGTGTGGGAATCCTCAGGTATGTTCAGAATTAGTCCAAAATGACAAACAATACAACAAACCCACAGACATTGCCAACACCCAAGCTGACAGGTTCAGTGCAAACATCCCCACCCCCAGCAAAAGGGCAAATATCTATCCCAGCAGAGTGCTGGCCCCCTGACATCACAGATGCGCAGGTAACAGCCAGCCTCTCCAAAGCAAAACACACAGCATCAGTGGGACCAGATGGTGTCCTGGGCTGTGTCCAACATGAACCCCAAGCAGAATTGAACACACACATAACACCACTGTTCAATGTCAGCCTTAACACACGATATGTACCCAAAGAGCAGAGTACAGCAACAGTGGACCCTCTCCACAAAGGTGGTGCCTCAACGGATACTGCAAACAATCACCCCAGAAGCCTGACTAGGTTGGTCTGCAAAGCTATGGAAAGGATCATCATGGACCTCAGATATAAACATATTGGGGACACACAGACACTGGTTCCTACCCATTTTGGCTTTGTTAAGGGCAGATACTGCCTCTTACACCTGGTTAAGTAATTTGAAACAGTCATCAAGGCCATTGACGAGGGGATGGTGGACCACACAGCCTACCTGGACCTTGCAAAAGCCTTCCATACAGTACCCCACTTGGTCATCATAGATAAGATCACCAGTTTCAATAGAAACCCCTATATCACTAGATGGGTTGCAAACTGGCTCAAGGACAGAACCCACATGGTCTGAAATGCTGGAGCCATGTCAGACCACAAACCAGCTACAAGTGGCATCCCACAAGGCTCAGTCCTGGGACCTCCCTTGTTTGGTATATATTTCTCAGAGGTACAGGCCAACACAGAAGGAAAGTTGGTGAACAAGTTTGTAGATGACTGCAAACGGGGTGCCATAATCAACCCTCCAGCTGACAAACGCATCCTACAAAAGGGCCTCATAGAAACAGATAACTGGTGCCAGAGCCATGTCCTCAAGCTAAACACAAAACAGTGTATAGTCCTCCCCTGTGTCAAAAACTAAGTGCCCACAAATTGCTACATATGTGGTAACCCATTAAGTATGGAAGAAGTGATAAGGGACCTGGGGACCCAAGTCGATAGCAATCTCACATTTGACAACCATGTGGCCAAAGTGTTCAGAGAAACATTTCATATAGCCCACCGAATCATGAAGGTAATCACATCTACATCAGTGGAGGTCATTGTGCCTCTTAACTCATCCCTCATCAGGCCCATAATTGAGTACAATGCCCCTTGTGGGATGTACCTTTTCAGACACCTGCAGCAGCTGGAAAGACCAGAAAAGTACCTCACCAGGAGGATCAAAGGGCTCAAACACATGCCAGTCACTGCCCGGTTAAAGAAACTGCAGCTCCACTCAGTGGCATACTGCCTGCCCAGAGGTGATCTGTGCCAGATGTATAAAGCCATGTCCAACCTGGAATCAATGGACATGCTGCACCTTGGAAAATCAGAATCCCATCAAGCTATGCGCTCAAGAGACCTGAACCTCAGGACTGAAATAAATAGGACATGCTGGAGTGACAGATCCATAACCCAGAGGCTCCCCCACTCTTGAGTAAACTCCCACTCCAGGTTAGCCAGAGTCCCTCATTGACTCTCTTCAAGAGGAATCCTGATGAGTGGATGGGAGATTGTAGGTTTACCATGGGTATCACTTCTATGTCACTGTTAGCCAGAGGCACCGTATACTAACCATGAAAAATGTAATGGCAAACTCCACTTACAATGTGTGTTGAAAGCCAAACACACTCTGGCTAGGATTATAAATGCCCTAGGGCAGATAGCCTAGTATGAACCTATGAACAGAATCACACACACCAAGTAGTACAACTGTGGTCACTGTGTTGTAATGTTTGCCAATGTCCACCCAAGTTGGTGAATACACAGCAATGTTGGACAAGCCTGGTTTAAGTATGCCATAGATGAACAAAATGCAACATGCTCATAGTTGCCCAACTGGCCCTTAACTAGTCTGGTCTGCTCAGTATGAGCATTTACAGCAGTGATGGGACTCAAACCCGTGATACTGTGCACCATAATGAAAGTACTGAACCACTACACCATGACAGTATTGCAGTGTTGAGCCAGCATGAGAGAATGTTGCTAAGTCTTTGCAAACTATCTGAAGCAACAAAAGGTGAAACAAACTAAGATGAATAAAACAAAATCCACGTCAGCAGAACCAGCAGCAAAGAGTCCAATATTAAGTGTTTTATTAACGTCCACTTTTCGTTCAAGAAAACTGAACTTCTTCAGACAAACATCAAAACGTAACAAATGTAAAAAAACTCCTTAAATACACAGTTAACAACACATGGTACATTTGAATGGACCAACCAACTGGTTAAAACTCACTGACATCAATGTGCGGGAAAAAGCTGATCTCAAAGCTTCTTAAAGTGCTACTGCATACAAAAGTCAGGTCTTTACAAATTGTGTTTTAAAATCAAACAACTGACCAAAATAAAATGAAAAATTATCAATGAAAGTGTGTCTAAACATAAAATGTTTAAAACCAAAAAAACATAATAAATGGAACCGGTTTAATAACGAAAAATAAGTAAAACATAAAAAATAATAAATCATAAATAAAGAATAAAAATAATAAAATCACCTCTGCTTTCGTCTGAGTTTCAAAATGCAAGATAAACTTACTCTGTTGTTAAGATCAGGAGGTCTATATGAACAGAGTTTCAGCTGCCAAATCACTTCTAGGCGCTCTAATAATAGTTGGAAAGGACCCCCCTGATGTCGAAGGGAACCTGTCCTAACACCCTAAAAGTAAAACTGTGCTGAGGATGGTCATTAACAAATTAGATTGGTGCAGAAATTGTTAGACGTCATTTGAAGTACAACTTTGTAACATTTGGGGGAGAGATATATTTATAGAAGACTGGTGTAGCCATGAGCTCACCAGTAGGGGCCAGTTTTGCTAACATCGTAATGGCCGAATGGGAACACAGATATGTGTTTGGTAATCGCAACGGTCAGTTCAAAATCAATTTTTACACCAGATTTTTGGATGACATCTTTATACTGACAGAAGGTTCAATTAACGATGTGGGGACTTTCATGGACCATCTCAATTCCAGCACGTCTTTTTTGAATTTTACATTTGTAGAGTCTGATTCTAGAATTTCTTATCTGGATGTAGACTTATACAAAGATATCTCTGCTGGTAGCTTCAAGGCCAAAATATTTCGTAAGAGTTCCTATTCTAACACCATGTTACACTTTACTAGTGCCCACCCTGGGCACCAAAAAAGAGGGGTAGTCAAGGGGCAACTTGTGCGCTCTGCTCGAATGGTAACTGACGATGAACCCTTTTTAGAAGAATGTGAGTTTATCAAGGGATTGTTTCTACACAGAGGTTACCCAGACAAGTGTATTCACGACCTGGTTACTGAGGTCCAGACTAAAAGGTATGGGAGTGTTTACAAACCTATTTTACAAAGCAGTTTGTTCACAAGTTGTCCACTAGAACATTCACCTCCAGTTTTGCCTGAAGTCTTTGTAGACAACAAGAAAGTAGACACTTCTATTTCTTTCATCACTAATTATAGTGCTGAGATTCACTTAATCAAGGAGGTGTTTGTCAAGAACTGGAGTATTTTCTCGTGTGACGATTCCTTACAAGCCAGGTTTGGTACTTTGCCTAGTTTTATATACAGGAGGGGTGATAACCTCAAACGGATACTAGAAACAAAAAAGGACACTCGTGTTAGAGTAGAAGGCACTTTCAAATGTGAGAGTTGCAACATGTGCAGGCACATTGCCACTGGTTCGAGATTCAAAATTGCTGGGTCTTCTTTCTCCACTGTTGGTAGATTCAACTGTAAATCTCAATCAGTTGTTTATTTAGCTTGCTGCCAGTCTTGCCCAGCGTTTTATGTGGGCAAGACTGACAGAGGTTTTAACGAAAGAATCTATGAGCATTTATATTGTATTAGGAAAAATAAGTGTGAAAATGCTTTGGCGAAACATGTTAATGACCATCCTTAGCACAGTTTTACTTTTAGGGTGTTAGGACAGGTTCCCTTCAACATCAGGGGGGGTCCTTTCCAACTATTATTAGAGCGCCTAGAAATGATTTGGCAGCTGAAACTCTGTTCATATAGACCTCCTGGTCTTAACGACAGAGTAAGTTTATCTTGCATTTTGAAACTCAGAAGTATGCAGAGGTGATTTTATTATTTTTATTCTTTCTTTATTTATGATTTATTATTTTTTATGTTTTACTTCTTATTTTTCGTTATTAAACCGGTTCCATTTATTATGCTTTTTTGGTTTTAAACATTTTATGTTTAGACACACTTTCATTGATAATTTTTCATTTTATTTTGGTCAGTTGTTTGATTTTAAATCACAATTTGTAAAGACCTGACTTTTGTATGCAGTAGCACTTTAAGAAGCTTTGAGATCAGCTTTTTCCCACACATTGATGTCAGTGAGTTTTAACCAGTTGGTTGGTCCATTCAAATGTACCATGTGTTTGTAATTGTGTATTTAAGGAGTTTTTTTACATTTGTTACGTTTTGATGTTTGTCTGAAGAAGTTCAGTTTTCTTGAACGAAAAGTGGATGTTAATAAAACACTTAATATTGGACTCTTTGCTTTTGGTTCTGCTGACGTGGATTTTGTTTTATTCATCTTTGCAAACTATCCCATGGAAACCCTGCAAGCACAGCATAATCCCTGTTCAGTTATAACACAAAGGAGTCTGGCAGTAAGAACACAACATGACTTCCAACACACACAGTATTAATGTCAATATTGGTCATGTTCACACACAACCACAAATGTAGTGGACTTCAGATCACAACATATGGAAAGGTCACACTGGGCATGCTCACACACTTGGATAAATGAGACACATGTCAGGCAACAAACCATGGAAAGCCTGAACTGGGCATGCTCACACACTTAGGCCATGTCTGAGTATAGTAGTCAGTCACACATATCAGGCAGTTGTATGTGTTAAGCCAGGAACCTCCCACAATCCAGCAATCTACCCTGTGCACACAGTTAAATGACAACAGACACATATATTAATATACCGGAACCCTGTCATGATCAAACGTTACCACACGTTGTTCACAGAAACTGCGAAAGCTATGGCAATAAAGACCTGCAAACAGTAGCAGCAACAAATATTGTGCATCCCAAACATAAACATAGGTGCAGAGGTGAATACTAGGCTGTCTGCCCTGGGGAATTCATAAGCCTAGGCTGAGTGTATTTGGCGTCTGCCTCCCCAGTAGAGTAGCCTACTGTGCCTCTGTAAAGTAGGTCACAGAAGGCATCCTTTAAGGCTACTTTGCTGTGCCTCTGTCAAGCAGGGACACAGTGGAGATCCCAGGGGTGAATTTGCAATTTCCCATCCATGCGGCTGTATTTTGCTGGAAGAGGGTTGGTGAGGAGCTATGCCTAACTTTAATTGGGATTCAATTTCAGAGTGAGGGGAGCCTGTGAGTAATGAATTTGTCCCTGCAGCATGTCCTATTTATGTTTGTGCTGAGGTTTACATCCCTGGAGTGTGTAGCTGTAAGGGTCTTGGATGTTATGAGGTGGAGCATGTCCATTACTTCTGGGTTTGAAATGGCTGTGTATGTCAGGCATAGATTACCTCTGAGTAGGCATTAAGCAACTGAGTAGAGCTGGAGATCCTTTAGCTGAGCTGCATAGGACATCTGTGTGTAGCCCATGATTCTCTTCGGGAGGTACTGTTGTGTTCACTGTAGTTGCCACAGGTGTTGGGTAAGGTACACCCCAAAAGGGGCATTGTAGTCAAACACGGTCCTGATAAGTGAGTAGTAGAGGGCCACAATGACCTCACATGATCTACATGAAAACACCCATGTGAGAAGGAGGGCTATACAAAGTTCTTAGCAATGACTCTCTGTCAATGTGATTAGCAAAGGAGAGGTTATGATCTATTTGGGTCTGTGGAATATTGCTCTGTTATGTAGTAGCTTCCTCCTTCTGTTGTACAGCTTATATATGGCTGGGGTCAACCAGACAGGTCTCCTGTTTTGGAGGAGTCATGGTTTTATGTGGGATAGCATGATCAATGCATACTTGCAGCTGCTCATACAATGCATTTGTAAAGAATTCTGCAGATTGGTCTGTATTAACCTCCAGCACGGGGCCTCTGAAGTATTCCACCCCAGTCTTCACAAGTGCAAATTCTGCTTTCGAGAAATTCTTTACAGTGATTTCCTTGGCTGGGTGTGGGGATGGGATATGGATGTCCAGGGAAAGTTGAACATGGTCTGATCTTAACAATGACCGTTCTACCTCTGGTGTGGAACATAGAGTCCCCATGTTGGTGATGATCAGGTCCAATATGTATTCCCCCTAGTGGGTGTGGTGACTGGTTGTGCCATAGCACATGGATTCACAAATTGTAGTGGCTGTAGGGTGATGTTGAGGGATTGAGTAGTATCCCCAGTCAATATTTGTGTACCTGAAGTCAACCACCATAATGGTGTGTGTGAAGACCTTCATATCCGACACTGTTCCCAGGAAAGCCAAGTGTGGTTACTGGGTATGGGTGGGTGGTCTGAACTACACACCAAACCAAAAGGCAGTTTTGCACAATGGTAGGTGTATATGTATGGCATGTCATGCTTAGTGCAGTGGGACCAACCCAGAGGTGTGTGTATCTGTGATGTATATGGATACACCCTCTACTTGTGTTCTGTGTCACAAGTCCTGTGGTCATAACCTGGCAGTGCCAGTGTGCATATGTGACCCTGAACTAGGTTTCTGTGAATGCACAGATATTGTTATCCCCCATACTGAGGTATAGTTAAAGATGTACATTCTTCTTTGGAAAGACTGATGATGTCAGCACCCTATATATACAGCAGGAGAAGGGAAATCATCCAGTAATGCGAATAGCGTGCTGCACTAATGCGTCTGTCTCAGGTATCATAACATAGTTAGGTAGGGGTTTGAATCCTGCAAGCGCTGTGTGTGTTTGCAATTCTTTGTGAAAGGAATGGCCATTTTGAAGACTGGGATAACACACTAAAAGATGTACATTCCTCTTTGGAAACACTGATGATGTCAGCACCCTATAAATACAGCAGGAGAAGGAAAATCATCCAGTAATGTGAATAGTGTGCTGCGCTAATGCGTCTCTTTCAAGTGCCATGACCTAGTTAGGTAGGGGTTTGAATCCTACAAATGCCATGTGTGTGTTTGTGAATGTGTTGTGTGTTTTGCTTTCATTATTGTATGACATATTATTGTAACAGTAATTGCCATGCACATATCAGGTATGTGTTTGCCACATACAGATATGTACCTGTGACCTATAATAGTTCCTATGTGTGAAGCCTGCCCCATATGAATACAGTTGTTACCTTTGCCGCCATGTGCCGCAGCTTACCAGACCTTAGGCCATACATGTATGTTGGTGACAATGCAAGCTACTGCAGTGATCTGTGTCCTAGGCCAACTATGTGACACACACCCATGAAAGCTTTGATAGATTAATGTGGGTGATGGTTCATGTCTGCAGTATATGTCAGACATGTTAAAACACAGCAGAGTCTGTGAGTGATGGCCATCCAGTGTAGGTATATGGCAACTGTTGCCAATATGCATACAGACACTTTCTTGCTTAGGTGATACACAGAGGAACTGCAGAATACCTTTGGAAATGTGAATATCACAGGATAGACAAGATAACACCTGTCCACATGTACACACCATTACCCGTTCTACATGATGGGTGTTACCCCCTATATGGTACTGTTGGAATACTATGTTAATTACATGCTGATGGCAATGTCAAAGTAGCATTACAGCAATATACCATGGCTTGGACAACAGGTATCTGTCCGTATGATACCCTTGTGGTGGTTAGGTGTGTCATGTGTAGAATGCATTGTAGGCCACTGTATGTATTTGCAGTCATAGATGGACATATCCATAGTGTGTTGGCATGTACATGAGACTGCTATATGCCAAAGGGTATTGTTCCCAGGGATGTGTGGGGCTCAGTAACAATGGCTACTAGTATAGTGTAGTACTGCAGGGATATTACTGACACCAGGTTCCTACATCTGTGTATCAGTTGAGGAGACACCATGTAATGACCACTGAATGTCAGGCTATGTAAGCTGTGTATACTATCAGAATGCAGACCATTGACATGTGGAAACCGTATCACCCACAGCATACTGTCAAACCATGTCATGTTCCATGCTGACCATGTTCACAAATGTACACCTGCAAATCGGTGATGCAAACATCACACATGTACTGTCCACACCCCAACACATGCAGGCACAGGTACACACAACAGCCATGTGGCACATGTGCAGACAGTACACTTTAGGAATTAACACTGGTGTATACAAAACTGCAATGACAAACATAGTTAATGCATCATGCATGCTCGAATCTACCCACAACAATATCATTGCACTGTACTGTTAACAACACGATAATAATACTACAGTGCTATGTAGTCACCCTGTGCATCAGTACCATGCTATCCTGTTCCAGCATCAATGTTACGGATGGCAGGAGGTAGCACAATTTCATCATATGCACAAGGTGTGTACTTGGTTTGCCAGAGTCTGCCATTGACACATCCAATCGACATGTATGTGTGTGTTTGTGTTAGTGAGGGACAACAGTACAAGATGGGGCAATGTTGCTGCGATGTGTGTGTGTATGTGTTAGCCCTAGGTGTTAGCATTATGTGTGTGTGTATGCATGCACACAGTTCCACCATGTGGCTGCCATATACGGGGGTTTGTGGACAGCCACAGACTGTACCTGCCAGGTCATACAGGTCACTGTCTCTGGCCACGACACAGTACCTGTGCCTGGTAGGGGTGCTACAGACAGTATCAGGTACTAAGCCAGACTGGGTACTGTCATCAGAAGCAGTGGGTTGTTGACTGGACTCATGTCCCTGCTGGGACTGTCCAGAGCCATGTGCATGTGGTCTTCTAGGATGGCCTAATGACAGCACAGACCCAGCATTGCTGGGGCTGGTACTGGCACTATGGGAGTGGCTGTGGGTTTGTTGTCGTCCGCGATAACTGGTGGCTGATAATGTTGCTGGCAGATGTCCACGTCAATCCCTCAACCATCCTGCACTGTCCTGGCTCCTGGACATGTAGTTGTGGAACAGATCTAATGTGTCCCCCCAACGTCTATCAATGACCTCGCCGATGTTACGGATGGCAGACACAATGTCACGCATAGTGTCATTCATAGTGGTGCGATGTGCTCTAAGCTCCCTCAGACCCTGTCTGGTGTACCGTTCCATACGTGCCTGTGCCTGCATTACAGCCCAGAACATAACTGAGGTTGATAGACCTCTGTTGGCACATCTGACAGGGGCAGTACGACCACGGATGCTCCCACGAGAACTCCTGGACATCTGCCTGTGTGGTACCATGTCAGGAATCTGGCCATGGCTGCTGTGAGGGGATGCATGTGCCAATGATACCACACTACCCTAGTCAATGCCCACTGTATGCTGTCCCTCAGCTAAGGACATTGGTGACAATGGCTGTATCGGCAAGATGACTGTGCACATTAATGGGGATGACTGTTGTGTACCGTCAATTGGATGATCAACGACAGACCCTGTCACACCTCCCTGTGCCATTACACATGTATCATCATTAGCACTATCCCCAGCAGTGGCTTCAGGTTCCCTGCTGCACTCCACCAGAGCAACATCAGAACCTGTGAGAGGAAGATAGGAAACACAGTTTACAAATGTGTACATGACATTAGCACACAGCCACACATGCACACATGCACACAGGTGCACATGCACACAGGCGCACATGCACACAGGTGCACAGGCGCACATGAACACATGCACACAGGCGCACATGCACACAGGCGCACATGCACACATGCACAAAGGTGCACATGCACACAGGTGCACATGCACACATGCACACAGGCACACATGCACACATGCACACAGGCACACAAGCACTCAGGCGCACATGCACACAGGCACACTCCTCAGTACAGCAGATACAAACACAGACACACCTGCAATCCAACACATACACAATACTGTTTTAGGGTGGGTGACCATTTCACAAGGAAAAATATCACTGCACACATGTCAGCATGCAGGTTATATGTTGCACAGTAACATGCAATGCAAGTGTAGACAGCCCTTGTTAATAACAGTATACGTGTACTTGATGCTTGTGTGTAGTTGTTCAGTGATTGTCTCCACTCTGGGACACAATGTGTACAAGGATATTACAATGTTGTGCAAGTGTTACAAGCTGTGGGTGCATAGATTTGCACACACACACACACACACACACACACACACACACACACACACACACACACACACACACACACACACACACACACAAACAACACATGACGGTGCTACACAATAACAGCTATGTGTACTTTTGTGGTAGTAACGTGAGCCATGATCAACATGCTTCTTGTGGTCAGTCAACAATAATAATGTGTGTCAGACAGGCAGCTAGCATGCTGTACCTGAAGTGCAGTAACATGACTACATCCACAATTACACAGCCACTTGTTACATGGGTGTGTAAGGTGGCCAATAGTGAGCATTGCCTAACATGAACGTATTATTTGTTCCAGACTGTTGCACAAAGACATGATAGGCCTCTACCCCTCAGGTATATTATGTGTGCTGCGTAGATAAGTGGGATGCTGAAGGCTGGCCATACAACAGATGTCATAATTGGACATGTGTAGCAGGCTAAGGTGTAGTGTGTATGCCAAACATGTGTGTGTTGTGTACATGTGTATCTGGTGTGCCTATACAATGTCCAGTACTGTGTTGCCACACATGTGTGTCATGCTCTGTGTATTGCATGTGAGTGAGGCAGCTACTGGGAATAACAGGATATGCATAGTCTCACAGCAAACATGCACAGCATGCATTATGTGTAAGTGTGTTACATGTGCACACACTATACCTCCATATGACATGCACATGTCATTAGCAATAGTATTGTTATTACACACTCACCAGCATGGATTGGCTGCCTTGCTGTCACTCCAGAGGGACCTGCAAACATATGAGAGTGATTGCCAGTGGCCACAACTGTGCCTTTGATACTGTGAGTATGATAAAGTACAGTAGTACAACAGGTGGCTTTCACAGGTGTACAGATTATGCTCAGAATATCAGTCTTGCAGAAGACTGGGCAGGTTAACAGCTACACAAACAGTACACATCTCACACACGCATAGACTACCAGTACAGAGAACAGTCAACTACAGATATGGGATGTTACCTGCACACTCCATTTTAACATGCTGGGTGGCTCCGGCCTCCATGATGACACATGTTTGTGGATGTTCTTGTTGTTGGCCTCGAGCCACAACACCTAGGAGGTGCTCCTCCACACTGGTGGGGGGGGGGGTTGGATAGGTACCCCACCACCTGTGGCAAGCTGTTGTCTGTGGATATCAGACGCACGCTGTCAGACATGTCTAATTAAATCACTGCAGTGATGGCGTACCTGCTCATATGTCCGGTTATGCATGCCTATGTCTTTTACGTGACGGACAAGTTCTTGCCACAGTGCAGCTCTCTCATGCTGGTTCTGGCTGGTCTTGGAAAACAGCACAGAGTAATTATGCACCAGGCTCTGGTGGATCTCCTGATCCTTTTCTGCTGTATACAGTGGGTTTCTCTGATGTACCATCACCCTGGAAGGAAGGAAAAGAAAAATATGTGAGCAAGTCATGTGGCACACTTAATATTCAAATGTACTGATATCACTTCACTGCCATATATAGCATCTGTCTGTCTATCAGGGGATACACATGTTTGATACCACATATCAGTGCTCAGCCCACAACTGTCTGACAGTGCCTGCCACACTCCATACAACAAACTAGTATACACCAGCACTCAGCACACTGTTTGGGATGCAATGCACAACCTCACACTGGGGTATGTATCAAGCTAATGGATGAAGAATACTGTCATCCCATGCAATGAATGCAATACACATGTACAGTTTCAATGGTAATCCACCCTAGTTTTTGATGCCAAACCCCTACCTGACATACGTGCACAGTTGTTACTAAAGCCAGCATACTGCTGTCACAGAGTATACATGCTGCCAGGTACACACACATACCCTGTAGCACACATGTGATTGCGGCCATGGTACAGGCATCATTACACACACATTACACATACATACAACACACAAATGTATGAAGACACAGATGAGCATTAACTGTGTACCTTATAGTACTGTGTGCCCCTACTTATAGATACCTATGCATGAGGCATGTAACCTGTGCAGACTACAGGTAATACACCAAACAGTGTTACCACAGAATGTGAACATACACCGAGCTGTAGTGTTTATGCCTACAACATCAGGTAGTACAACAGTTCATATGTGAGCTGGATTCAACAGCAGTACCACTTACTAAGCATTCATGTATTGCTTCTGCCTATGATGGGACACCGCAGTCATACACAGGGAACTACGGCACAACATATGCCAATCTACTATGTTTGCATCCCAATAACTGACACATCTTTCTCTGGCCTCACACCAAGGATGCCAACTACCATGACAGACACAAACTCACGTTAAGTTATCACACCTTTACAGACTTTGCACACAGTCAGTGTCACACTCATTCAATGTCACATAGCTGGTATTGCACTGAGTACATGTGTGTGTGCATTGTGTCATAGGTAGGTACTATGCTATTGGCCCTGGGCCTAGGGCAGCTTAGCCATATGCTACCCTGCCCTTTGGTACACATGTACTGTGATTTTACTTGCTCCTGTGAAACGGTTACACACAGGTGACTCAAAGGGCATATTAACTATCTCCATGACATTCATCAGGGGTATGTATGACATCTACTAATGAGGAGCCTTGTTTGTTAATGCTGGGTGGTTTAGTCCAGGGTATGGCATATTTGTGTACAGAAACCTGTACCTCCAGCATGTGCTGTTTAGTGCAGTGACAGGGATTAGGGCCATAGGTCATGTAGGCTGGACGGATTGTGAGGTGTTGCCATGGTGGTTGGCCAACTGGTATGGGTGTGACATAACTCTGTATGTCCAGCACTGGTAACCTCTGTGTAGGCAGTATGCAAGGCACTCTAGCTGTGGTTTTGTGAGTCAGTCTATATAGGGAATGTGTTTGTGGCCATTATCAGTCTTTGTTGGGTATGTCTGTGGCCTTTCCATTTGCTGTAGTTCTCATGAAAGGTACATACTGCATAGGACATTGTGAGGTGTACAGGGGTACACTGACTTACATTTCCCTAGCTGACACACCTTTTTTGATGACACGTACTATGTACAGGGATTACAAGAAGAGTGTGCCACTGTGGATATCAAAGGGGAGGCTGTTGTACACCTGTGTTCCATGTTCCCTTCTGACACCTCCAGTGGTAGGCAGGCAACCACCTATGTGGTAGTTAGTGGGTAACATGTTTTGGAATGGGGTGTGGTACTGCAGCATGAACACTGGTGTTTTGTCCATGCCTTGGTCACCAGGCACCTGTTGCAGTACATCTGCCCTCATGTCCCCCACTCTCACTCTCTCTTTATATATATATATATATATATATATATCAATATATATCATATATATATATATATACATATATATATATATATATATATATATATATATATATATATATATATATATATATATATATATATATATATATATATATATATATATATATACATATCTATAGACATTCATATCTATCTGTATACATGTATGTATCTAAATTTATATGTATATATGTATTTGTCTATTATATCTATATGTATATACATATTCTCTATCTATCCATATATCTCTATGTATCTATACAGACCTCTCTGTCTATGTACATATATATATAGATATGTAGATATATATATATATATATATATATATATATATATATATATATATATATATATATATCGATATATAGATATATGTATATATATATATATATATATATATATATATATATATATATATATATATACACACACACACACACACACACTTCTTCACATCCATTGCTGTACATATACATGCATATGTAGGTACATGGACTGCCCACCTTTCATGGTGGGAATATCACTTCTGCAACAGTTGTGAGACATACCATTCTGTAATGATATTGCACACTGTTGTGCATAATGCATTATGCTGTCCTCAAGCCATATAGCTGTAGCAGGCCTCAATGGCTCAGTCCCACAGACGTTCACCACCACATGACATATACCTGCACTGCATGCTGTTTTCAATGCCACACACTACAACCTACATTGATATGTGCAGTTAGCAACCTTCAACTACATATGTATGTCCAGACTTCACTAACAGTTGCAGTATGTCCCTTGCCCTATGCACATCTTCATATACAGATATATACAGACTGCTAACACATATGGACGGTTCACAGTATGTAGATTATTAGATTATGTAGTTTACATTACCTTTGTCTCTGACAGCTTTTTTTTTTGGATTGCTGGCTTGTTGGCTGCCTGGATGGCTGTCTGGCTGGCTGCCTGGATGGCTGTCTGGCTGGCTGCCTGGATGGCTGGCTGGCTGCCTGGGTGGATGGCTGGCTGACTGGCTGGCTGCCTGAGTGGATGGTTGGCTGGCTGCCTGGATGGCTGGCTGGCTGGCTGGCTGCCTGAGTGGATGGCTGGCTGGCTGCCTGGATGCCTAGATGGTTGGCTGGATGGCTGGCTGGCTGCCTGGGTGGCTGGATGGCTGGCTGCCTGGATGCCTGGATGGCTGGCTGGCTGGCTAGCTGCCTGGGTTGCTGGTTGGCTGGCTCCCTGGATGCCTGGATGGCTGCCTGGATTGCTGGCTGGCTGCCTGGGTGGCTGGCTGGCTGCCTGGGTGGATGGCTGGCTGGCTGCCTGGATGGCTGGCTGGCTGCCTGGGTGGATGGATGGCTGGCTGGCTGGCTGCCTAGATGCCTGGATGGCTGGCTGGATGGCTGGATGGTTGGCTGGCTTGGTTTTTCTTTTTTTTTTTAATTTTTGTCTGTCTCTCTGTCTGTCTGTCTCTCTCTGTCTCTGTCTCTCTCCCTCCAGTTGCTGCAATGATATTATTGCATGTGTGGATTGGCAGTACAGGCTGCTTTTGTAGGTATCTGCACATGTGCATGTGATGGCCTCTGCACCAATTGGTGGCCAGCATTTACTAATTGCATGCAGCCTGCTGTGTGGTAATTGCAGTTCTCACTGTGATTTCAGGACATTGCTATAAAATGTTAAGTTAGGTAGGCGTAGGCCTTTCAGTTTTGCAAGGTGGGGACCATGCTGGTTTGCTGTGGACACTGTTGTGTCAGTCAGAAGGTTGGTATGTCTCTCATATCTAAGGCTGTGTTGTAGCCACTGAAATGCATGTTGTACTGAAATCTGACTGTTGCTTTTTCCATTTCACTCTTCTCAGTGTGTATGTTAGCTCACACCTGCTAATGCTAACACTGTTTACATGGGAGTATGTACTTTCCTGTGGGAGTTGTGTATTAACTGGTATACAACAGTAGTTCTTGCAATGTGTTGCTATGGCTTCACTATTTTCCCTTTACATTCACTCCTTGAAGGCCTGATATTTCTCTTTACTGGAATGTGTTGCTATGGCTTTCCTACTTTCCATTTACATTCACTCCTTGTAATGCATGATATATTTCTTTCAGCAGTAAGTTCTTATATGTTTGCTGTGGCTTGGTGGCACTGCATGCAGTCTGGTGAGCCCAAGGTCTGGGGTTTGACACTTACAAGGGTATTTTATTTTGCTGCTGAGCAGTACTAGGGCCTTGTATTTTGTACTAACAATTATGAATATCAGGCACATGCAGTGCTTGTAAACTGCTATACTGTCATTACATTGTTAGATGGCTACATCCTTTGATATTTCTGTGTTGTACTCCTACATGAGGGTGTGCTTGTGGGACTAATTCTACAGCTATTTGCAGAGTGTGTAACAGCAGACAGGCTGATATGCCTGTGTATTTCTGACACTTGCAGGCTTCAGATACTCTCAGGTATATATTTGACCAGCCTCAGGGAAAGGTACATATAAGTGGGATACACCAGTGATAGATTTCAAATATTCTGCAGTTGTGACTGTGGGGTATTTTGAGCATCTGTATTACTACACCATTTCTGACATGCAAGTAGTGTCTACTTTGACTTATTGACAGTCACCATTATGTGGGATACCCCACCTTTCTGCCTACTGTTAGTACATTTCACAGGGACTCAGTGGGGCACAGGCAAATTTTTTTGCAAATCAGGGACATCCCTGTAAATCAGTCACAGTTGGGAAGTCTGGCCTCATACCTATTCAAATATGGCAGTGTTTATCCTGCTCTGATACTGTGTGGAGTTTGTAAGGTGCTACTGTAACATTATTACCTCCTAGCATGGCTGTTTCTCTTATCACACTAATGTAATGCAATTCCACAAGAATTGCCAGCAAGGATTCAGGGAGCAAGCTTTGTGTAATGGCCTTCCTATATTCCCTTTACATTCACTCCTTGTATTTCATGATATATTTTTTTCAGCACCAAGTTCTTTTATATCTGCCGTGGCTCAGTGGTAATTCATGCAGACTAGTGTTTCCAGGGTTCAAGACTGACAGGGGCATTTTATTTTGCTGATGAGCAGACTACAGGCCTTGTCATACAGAGTGACTAAGGCACTTTTAAGCAGTTGTAAGCGGGTTTGCACTGGTTTGCATGATACTTACACATGCGCACACTCGCTTAGCTAAGCGCACACAAGCGCACACCTGCTGACTACTGCTTAAAAGTGCTTACTCCCGCTAACACCAACGCTAATTTCTTTTAAAGAAAAGAAAATGGGGAGATGAGACAATGGTGAAAAAGGGGGCACAAAGAGGGTAGGACAGTAGGAAAACAAGCTCGGGATGTGCAGGAAAAATGTAGGGAAGGCCCATAGCTGCCCATTTCTTTATTAGCAACAGCTGT